>NW_008360308.1:866598-881228 GCF_000622305.1 Nannospalax galili
AACTCTATTCACAATTTAGCATACATCTTAGAGGCAAAACAAATTTAATTTATACAAGATTCTATTTTTATTCCAAGAAGACAGATTGTCATAGTATCTTTCTACTTCTGGAGCACCCACAGGGTTTGTTTATAAAAATCAATAAGTCCAACACTCTTTACTTTTTAAGCCAGTCTATTTCATCTTTTACCTGGCTGCTGAAGGAAATCATGTATCTTGCAGCAAGCAGTTGGATTTTTTTCAATTCTTTGCAGTCCATTATCAGCTAGCCAAGATTCAAGGTCACACATTTTAGTTTTCACTTCCTGGCAGAGGTCCCCTATTCTGATGAAGGTCCTTAAAGTTGGTAAATGAGGATGGACTATTATGGATTGCATGAAATATAATTCATCACCCTGCCCATTGCTCCCCATCTTGTCTTTTTTTGTTTCTGATCCTTTGGCACTGTCAGCAGGTGAATGGAGCTTTAACGGAGCTCTTCGTCCTCTCTGCTCCATCTCTAAAAAGGCCAGTACAGTTCAGAGTGTAGACTTAACAAGTAAAGGTAGTCAAAATTTTGGGATTATTTGTTATACAGTGACTAAATTCTGCCAAGGATTATGTAAGCAAGCCACTTTCCCAGTGTTGAAATACTAAAAAGTAGTAATCCCAAGCACATTGGTATATTTTTTTAAAATATGTATTTAGTAATTCTATTTTCTTAATTCCATGTTTTTCCTTTTATAATATTTTCCTTTGTCTTTATTAATTTATTTCTTTAGGATTTTTTAGCTCATTAATATGACTTATTCTAGTTTTATTAAATCAAAATCTCAGTCCATTTATTTATAGTGTGTATGTGTGTGTGCGTACTAAATATTGACTCCCAGTCCTCACATAAATGCTAGACAAGTGCTGTACCTCTGAGCGCTAGACACACCTCAATTTTCTGATACTTTATTAAAGGCTGTATATTATTAGTATTTACTACTGTATTTATTAGTCAGAATTTTCCAAATAAACACAAGCAATAAGAGACTGGAGATCTATATCCAGAGAGATTTATTATAGCTATTGGCTCACTTGACAATGGAGGCTAAGAGGTCTCTCTGCTGTCCACAAGCTGAAATTCAGGAAAACAGAGCAGACTTTCTGGGTCTTTCCATGAGAGAGGTAACAGCATAAATTCTAAACTGTTTTTGGAATTCAGAGAACTGGGAGCACCAGGGAAAGAGACCAATGTCCCCGTGTTGGAACCAAATGGAGAATAAACTCACCCTTCCTTTAGCCTTTTGTTCTATTTAGTCCCTCAGTGGGTAGGATGAAGCCCACTCACATGTTGGAGGCGGTGGTGAATCTGCTTCCCTCAACCCGTCAATTGAAATACTCATCTCTTCTAAGAACACATTTGTGAACACACCCATCAGATTCCTGAGCATCCATGGTCCAGACAAGTTGATACATAAAGTTAACCACTACAAGTCTTTTTATGTCTAAGAGTTATTTTTATATAACACTTAAATAATATTGTTTTAATGCTTTCTCTGATTTGATAATTCTCTATGAATATGCATTCTTCATGTAAGTTTGCATCTTTTCAGCATAATTTTTGCTTCTCTCGTGTTGGTAGACCTTTGATTGTGTCTTGCTTAAGTTATATAGACTGCTACATGAAATATGTTTTTGGTAACTTGTTGAGATTTCTTTGGTGGTCTTAATTCATAATGTTTGTGCCTTATATATATTGCTTAACATGTACATTTTGGTGAAATGTATGTACAAAGTAATATATGTGTATTTGTGAAAATAAATTTGTTTCATTATTCAAATTCAAAAACAATGCAATATGCTTTGAACTCAATTCAAATTCTATTTGTACCAACATTTCATTAATCAAAATCCTACACTGATTTGGATCTACTTCTATTTTCCACCATTTATGAGCAAGGTGTAATACACTCTTTCACTAGATTCCTAGCTTTGTCAATTTGTTCTCTATGACTAATCATTTTTCCTTTATGTATTTCTTTATAGTAATATATTAATATATTACCATATTTACTTCAAGAATTTCTGTCATTTTTTTTCTCTAAGTGTAAGTTAGCTATACATCCTTGGAGGTTGTTAAGGATGGACCTTCTTTGTGGTCCACTTTGAACCCCATATTCTAATTCTCTGGTCACACTAGAAAGGTAAAAAGAAACACAAATATCTCTGGCAACATTAGGAGACCATGGAGAGACTTAAGGAGGCTTCTCAGGTGGCCGCATTCCAGGACTTTAGGTAAGCTTCATCTAGCAGTTAAGACTACCAGCAATTCTCTTTGGCCAAGATTCCTTTGGGGAAGATTCAGTATCCAGGCTTTAACTTTCCATCTTGCCCAAGGTCCATAAGCACCTTGCTTTAGTAGTCTGACACCCTGGGAGAAGGAAATGGATGTCCATTTCTCTCCTCTCCCAGGCTCCCTTCTTTGGGGATCGGGTTAGGATACGGAGTGCACATGTAATGTCTTTCATTCAGGGTGCCAGAAATGTTTAAGCCAAAATGTCTTTGGTTCAGGCTCTGGTCAGGGATTACAGAAAGGAGATCTGTTTGCTCCTTCTATTCCCTTCACCTAAAAAAGCAACTGCTCCTGGAATCTGTACATGAAGACATGACCAAAACTGAGAAGAGGCACCTGGAGATTTCAAAGTTGGACCTCATGGACTGACTAGTCCTCCTCCCCATGCCTTACCCCATTTCCTGCCATTTAAAAAGCCCATAAACTGGCAGTTCCATGGTATCCTATCTCTGGAAATCCACTCCTGCTATACAGGCTATTGAGGAAATCTGCCTTCTTCTTTTAAGCTTCTGCCTGTGAATTATGGAAAAACTCCTTTCTAAACTCATCTTCCTGTGATGAGTGAATTCAGTTCTTTCAATTTACAGGAGATTTGTCTGACCATGAGCAATCCGGCACGGTAACTCCTGAGTTAAATAAAGACCACCTGATGTAAGAGACAAAGTCTATATTAAAGACACCCTATATTTCCTGGATCTAAGGATTTGGAAACTGTTCATTTTATTTCCACTTTCAAGTGCTTCATACTTTAAATTTTAGCACATGTGCTTAAGGTTGTATTCAAGTTTTGCTGGTAGCATTAATTCATATTTATGACACCCTGCTCCCATGAGCTCTTTCAATTCCTTACCCATCAGGACAAAGAGATAACCCCAATTATCCTTTTTATTTTCTTCATTAAGTATAATATTTTCCATGGGTTAAATAGAGTGTCTATCATTGAATCACTTTTTATTAAATGATTCATGGTTTATATTACTTAGGGACTGTTTTGTTATTTAACTGACTGGAGACTTTATGAGTATATGTGTTATGTTTGAGGAGAGAGCTTGGAGTTTCATCTTATTCTGTGAATTTCTAGTATAGGTTCATCATTTTGGCACGAGTACCTAAGCTTACTGCTACTACCCTGAGCTAAGCTGCTCTATAGTTGTGCCCACATGGCATCAGAGAGACAAACTGCTATACTGTTTGCAAAGATGACCTAGGTATATGATCTGGGTGACCATATGATCACACTGCTTTGGGAACTAAGCCCAGTCTACTTTCTGTAGCTACCATTCCCAGGCATGAAGACCCTCTTGAAACACAGTTACAATTTCAGCACTCTTCATTGTTTTTGTGGTTTTCTTTTATTTTGTTTTTCTTATGCTAGACATGGTGGCATACACATATAAGTCCAATACTTCAGAGGCTGAGGAAGAAGGGTGGAGAGTTTGAGACCTGTGGTGGCCAGCTGTGGCTGCTCTCCTCCAGCTATGGCTGCTCTCCTGCTCTCTTAGTTCCTCTGATCAGTCGTCTGGTCCAGACCCCAGGGCTGGTAAGGAGTCTGCGCCAGCGTCGCCGCATTCAAACACAGGAGACCAGGTTCGGTGACACAGGTCTGCTTTATTGCAGGAACACACAAGCTTATATAGGGGTAGTGGTCCAATCACAGCACAGCAAGTAGGATACCTCATAGCATAACAGGTTTAGTGTCCTATCACAGAATAGTGGGTAGGATGCCTCATTAGCATACTGGGTTTCAGATTACAGAGCCTGGATTCCTGGAAACCAGGAGACCCTGACTGTTGCAATATCTAAGTGTTGCAATTTGAATTCCAAGGGTGGTGATTAGGGAGTGGCGAGCTCTAGGCATCAGTCTCATGATCTGCCAATGGGAGCAAATGTCACAAGGTATTCCTTGTGGCTCCAGCAGTCGGCCGTTGCCTCAGGCCTGCTGTATGGCTGTCAATAAGACTTTCACCCTAGGCTCAAGCCTGTCTCCCACAGAGACCAGCCATAGTTACATAGCCAAACCTGGTCAAGAAAAAAAAATGTAATATTTAAATTTGCTTTCTGACTATTCACACATATACACAATGCATACTGACCATTATCATCCCTTACCCTCTTCCATCTTCTTATCTCTACTGTCCATCCTCCTTTACCCTACAAACTTCCATCTCAATTTCATGACTATTTGTTTTGTGACCAACCCACCAGGGGCCATCAAAATGTTTATGGTCTTGGAGCTAGCCATTGGAGCCTAGTGGGCTTGGCAGTAGGTATACAGCTAAAAATAATTATCCCTTCCTCTCGCAGAAGCTATCAGCAGCCATTAGTTTAGCAGTAAATGTTGTGGTCACACGAATCATTCTATGACTGATTGTTGACAGGGTTTACCTTATGTGGACCTAGCACAGTTGTTAGTTCATATTTGCAATTGTTATATCAAGTGTAGAGTATGACATTTCGTGACCCTACACCCTCTCTTCCTGCTCTTACACACTTTCCACCCCCTCTTCAGCAATGATCACTGAGCCTTTGGGGTGGGATATGAAAGTCTTTTTTAGGGCTGAGCCTTGAACTATCACTTATTCTCAGCATCTTGGGAAGCAGTCTCTTCATTCACTGCCCTGCCCTTCACTGTAAAGGGAAGCTTCTCTGATTAAGGCTTTTGTCTATGTTTATAAACATACGTACTTAGAAGACAGTTTGATGCTATGTCAACTTAGTTCCCCCACATGGGCCTACGACTTTCCTGGGAATGGGTTGTTAACTGGGCTTACATTACCAGGCATTGGCTCCTTCCCTGGTAAGGGCCCCAAATTCAATCGGAGAGCAGTGAGCTACACCCATAGCAGTTGTGCTACTGCACATTTGGGCCTATCTTGCCATGCAGGTTGATTTTTTGAATTTGTAGGATTCACAGCTGGTTAAGACCAATGATGGCTTAGAAGAGATTGTTTCAAAATGTCAAGTGGTTTTTATTTTATTCTGTTTTGTTCTTTTTTCCTTATGTTTCTTTCTTCTTCCCTTTCCTTGACTGATTGCTGATAGGGACTGCATTGTGGGGGGCTCAGAGCAGGTACCAGCAGTTCAAAGTTCACAATTAGAATGATTTTTATTGATTGATGCATTGTTGATTGGTTTAGTTTGGTTGGTTTTACATCAAATGATGTCTACTCAGGGAAACCACTTGGTATGGGGTGGGACATGATTGGCATAAAACTCATCCTGCCATCTTGAAGTTTTAAAATCTTAATGTTTCCAGATTATTAGACATTTTTGACTGATTGGCTTACTCACAATGCTAAACAATGTTATATAGATCTGATGTGTGCATAAACCCACCTTTCTATTCTTAAGCTGTCGCAGCTGTTGTTACCTTTGTTCTGTTTTCACTTTTCCTCATAGATTGAGCTTGTTAGGATTTTATTTATTTTGTTGTTCTTGGGGGAAATTATTTTATGAATTATCTTACGTATTTTGTTGTTTCATATTATTGTAGTTTTAGTTTCTTAACATTAATTAAATTCCATCTTTTCAGTTCTTATATAGTGTTTTCAATATTTTGTAGCTAATACTCAGTGTATGTTTCATTTGGCTTTTATACAATTTTTAAAAAATTTTATATTAGTTTCCACATCGTTCAAAAAAAGGCTTCTTTGATGAGTGGAAAGAGCTACAGTTATCCATGGCTAAACTATATTGGTTTAGGGAAGTGGCAGTAGTAGGTGCCCCTCTAGTGTCATGATGCCCCCAAGCATGAGTATTTGAATAAGTTTATAGTACCAGGCATAAATTCCCTCATACTGAGTGGACCCTAACTCCAGTTAGACAGCTGTTGGCTACTCCCAAGATAAAAGTGTCACTATTGCACCACCAGGTAGATTTTACTGAGATGGCCATTATTGTGGGATGGGCTTTATAGCTCTGTAGGATTATTGATTGCTTTTCTGTATTGGCATGACACCTTCTAATACTATGAGAACTAGTTCACAGGAAGAGATGGGGAAATATCACAAGATTCCACCTCTAGATGAAGCAATTAATGGTTACCTAGTGAGAGAGAATCGCTGGGACAAGCTTCCTGATAGGTTATCCAAACCCATCCCAGGTGGTCAGTCCTAAACACATATACACACAAGCACCAATAAATAGACACAGTAAATTATACATTTATGTGTATAATTTACATATTTATTATGTATGTAACAATCAAAGAAAGGATGATGAAATTGAGAGGGGGATGTGGGAAGAGATGTACGGGAAGAGGAAAGGGTGTCAAGATGATGGAAACACAATAGTCATGCATAAAATTCTCAAAAATTAAAAGAAAAAGAAAACTTAAATAAAAATATGTTTAAGCACCATCACCATTTCCTATGGTCATGCATGTCACTGTCATATAAATGTTAGCATGCAGTGTCCTCATATAGTACACATATTAACTTCGATGCTCAATTTACTTCAGAAATTATTTAAGAAAGCTGTCTTAGATACTATAATATTACATTTTTATTTAATTTTGTGCTTGATATTTTACCTCACAAGGTTATGAACAAGGAAGAAAGCTAATAGCATCTTAACATTCTAAAAATTTTAATGTTATTTACTTTTATCAATATAAAACATTATTTTAATGTAAGGAATAAAAATTATCTTCATTTGATATATGTATCAACTGAAAGTTTTACTTGAGATTTAAAATTCTCTTTGTATATACTTATTTTTCTGTGCTGACAAACTTTGGGAATATCTTCCACTATAATTTCATGCTATCAACTTCTGTTTCCTATGGTTTTATTTGCCTGGCTGTATTCATACTTTGCATAGAGAAATGTATTGGAGCACTTCTTGACAGTAATGACATTCCTCTTCTTGGGGGATACAGTGGCTTTGCATTTAACTTTAGCCCTGGCTAGTGTGATGGTTTGAATGAGAATGTTCCCCATGGGCTCCAAGTATTTGGGCATTTTGTCCTCAGTTAGTGGCACTATTTTGAGAGGTCTTAGAAGGTGTGGCTATGCTGGAAGAAGCATGTCACTGTGGGTGGGCTTAGAGAGTTCTTAAGCCACACTGGATCTCAAGTCACTCACTTGCTTTCTGTGCCTGCTTGAAGATGTGAGTGCTTAGCTTCCGCTCCTCCAGCCACCTCTGCCACCATGCCTCCCCACCATGATGGACTGACACTTGTCCCTTCAGAACAGTAAGCTAAATAAACTATTCCTTTTATAACTTTCCTTGGTCATGATGTTTCTATCACAGCAGCAGAAAAGTGACTAATACAGCTTGTCTTTCCATTTTCATTTTATTACATTTGATTGACTCGTCTTTCCCAGATCATTTATATTAAATTTTTCTTAGGGAGTTTTCATTGGGTATAATATTTGGAAATAATCAAATTATGCATATGCATGTGTACTTATAGTGTTCAGTATCATCAGAGAAGATTTCAGTCCATTCATATTGACTTTGTGAACTAAGATATTTTGTTTATTCCTCCCATCCTGATTTGTACTTGCTGTTAATTAAACTGTCCACTCTTTATTGTTACTCTTGTTTCCTTCCTATCTTACCTTTCATTTGAGAATCCTATTATATTTTTAATTACCTCAAATAGTACCCTATCAATTACATAAATATTAATTAACTTGCCTCAATTGCTTCTCAACCATAACACTATTAACTTGCTTTATTTTATTAACATATCAATATTAAATCATAATTAGTTATTTGTAATAAAAATTTTGCTCTCCAAATACTGCATCTCCACCTTCATAAAAATTGAAATCATTCAAAGGTTTTTTATTAATTTTGAGCTGATTTATTTTTACTTTATGTGCATGTGTGTTTTCACTGCATATAAGTACACCACACGCATACGGTGCCCATGGAGGCCAGCACAGGGTGTGGGATCTCCTGTAACTGGAGTTACTGATGATTATTAGCCACCATGTGGGTTCTAGGAGCAGAACTCGGGTCATCTGCAAGAACAGCGGGTGCTCTTAACCACTAAGCCATCTCTCCAGTACCCCTCATTCCATGGCTTTTAAAACTTTCTTATTTCTAATCATGAAACTTAAGGCTCCTTTGAAGTTATTTTGGGATCTTTTTTTTCATGTCATTGTACATTTTTTCTAGTGTTCTACATTTCTCATATTATTTATCTTTATTGAGTTTCAGAGTATAAATTATCAGTTACATTGTTATGTTTCTATTATAAATATATTTAAATGACATAGGTATAAATGTATGCATATTTATTTTAATACTCTCTGTTCATCATATTTCACCTTTGTCATTCTTTAACTAATTATTGTAGTTAAATTTTTGATAAATGTATATTCACCTATTCCTTTTTATTTTAAGTGCATTTTATTTATTTTTTATTTTATGTGTGTGATTTCATTGCTGGCATGTAGGTAGGTGCACTCATGTAGTGCGATGCCCAATGGAACTGGAGTTACAGGTGGTTGTCAGCCACCATGTGGGTGCTGGGAATTGAACCCAGGTCCTCTTCAAGAGCAGTCAGTGCTCTTAACCACTGAACCATCACTCCAGTCCTGATATTCATTTATTCCTCTTTTTTTCCATATAAGTAAAAGCATTCAATTGTATACAGACACACAAGTGCATGTATGCACACACAAATACATGTCGCTTCTTACCCTAATAGTGTATTTTTTCACTGAGCATAAGCCTTTATGTCCCATATGTCTTTTTCTCCCATGAGTCTATCATGATATTTCCCATTAACCCAGGAGTCCAAGATTCTATTCTTCTCTCTCCTTTGTAGAAAATCTATTCATTCTCCTTAAAATTTGCATAGGTAGCTTTTTGCAGTTTATGCTGTTTAATTATCCTAATCTATCTGTGTCTTTTACATATGCACATTTATTTATAGTCACGGTCTTTTCTACAACAGTAATCCTTAATTTTTCTTTATCTCTCCTTTTTGTTCTCATGAACTATATTTTCTTAGACACCAAATTATAACTATTTTACTTCTCAAACAGGAAAAATAGTAAACCTCTCTTCAGAAACCATTCTCATTACCTTTAGCTAGCATCCTAGAAATTTCTAAATGAGACTCTTCACACCACAGCATGGTCTAGCTGTTGGGCTTACCAGGCAGGCAGAACTTGGAGGTTCAGAGATTTCTTAAGTTTCCTCTTTCTTTCTTTTTTTATTTCTTTCTTTCTTTCCTTCTTTCTTTCTTTCTTTCTTTTTTGTTTTTGAGACAGGGTCTCCATGTAACCCCAGCTGTCCTGGAACTTACTATGTAGACCAGGCTGGCCTTGAACTCACAGAGATCTACCTGCCTCTGCCTCCCAAGTGCTGGGATTAAAGGTGTACGCCACCAAGCCCAGCATAAGTTTCCTCTTTCTAGTATCACCTGTGTTTTCCTTTGTTAATCATCACATATCTGTGAAAGTCCAATAGCTCAGTCCTCCAGATCTACTCAGCAGCTTCATAGAATGAATTCTATCCTATTACATAACTCTGTGCCTATTTATGTTAATAGAGAACATATCTTTTGACTGGTTTCAGGCAACATGTACATACTTCATTTTCTATCACTCTTGTCAATTCTTGGTTCTTCGTCTCTGTCTGAGTATAAGCTAAATGTTACTCTATTGTACAAATGAATACTATTTGACAGTATGTTAAAATGTTTTTGCAATAACACATTACTGAAAACATGTTGGTTATCACTTCTCATTTGTGCATCATTGACTTATATTTGGATAAATCAGTTCATAATGAATGTGTATTTAAACACATACAGCTCTGAAATCTTGTGCACACTGTGAACATCAAAAATTGTTCACTTCATGGGTCCCAGCTCTATTGTTAACTATTCTACAGAGTTTTTCAATTTAGACAAATCAAAAACTTGAGCTGGGGCCAATGAGATGGCTTAGCAGGTCAAGGTGCTTACCAGAAAAACTGATGACCTGAGAAAGATTCCCAGAACTCACATGGTGGAAAGAAAGAACTGATTCCTACAAGTTGGCCTCTGACAACTGTAGAGAGAAACATGTATGGCACATTCATGCCCACATACATATACACACATGCACAATAAATGAATGAATAAATATTTATAAATAATATATAGGAGTAATTTTTTAAGGTTGAGTTAAAAACCTTTTGAGTGACTAAATAGCCAGGGTGAACAATGAAAAAAGCTGTCTAGTTTAAAGAAGGAATCCTTCCATGAAGGCAGAAAACAAACCTGCAAGAAAGTTGTATAACTCTTTCACTGATATGATTCTAACCTGAGCTCAGTTTTTCATTCCTCAGATCATTTCCATTCTTCCTCCCTCTGACTTTAAACACTTAGAGCCTAAGAACTTCCTTTTCACAAGCCAAAGTGTCCAGTGAGAAGGAGAAGAATGCCATATCCATGTGCATATGCCCCACCTCCCTCCCAAGCTTTAAGTTTGCTAATCAGTGTCTCTCTCTTGTAGCCTAGATAACTGAATGGCAATAGAGAGAAACTGGCAGCAAAGATAAAGTGTGCACAATGTGTTCCTGAAATGAGATGGGAGTGAAAAGTGACTCCCTGTGGCTCCTACAAGAAAGCAATTGGATACCAGACCTGATGTCAAGCCTCATTCTCCATACCAAGTTTCAGCACAAAGTAATAATAATGGGCTTGTCATTTGAGAAACTGTGGAATCATGGAAACCTGTCATACTAACAGGGTTATTGTAGGTAAAATAATGCTGTCATAATTATGTTCACATGCCAATCCTCACAATCTATGACTATGTTAGGTTACACGGCAAAGATAAATTCAGGTTTCACATGGAATGCTAGTTAGTTACCTTGAATGGGAGTATTACCCAGGGCTGTCCAGATGGGGCCAGAGCAATCATAATGTCCTCAATAAGTGGGAAAAAGAGAAAGGAGAGAAACAGAGGCAGAGAGACAGAGAGACAAGAGAAAGAATGAGAGAGACAAAGAGAGAGAGAGACAGTACTTATGGAGACAATCTGCTATTAATGAAGCAGGACCCTCAGCATTAGTTGAGAACTGTGGTAAATCTCTAGAAAGTTGAACAGCAGGAAAATGAATTGTCCCTTAGAACTTCCAGAAAGGAACATAGGCCCTGTGAGACCAATTTCTTGCTTCTAACAGTAAAACCTATATTTGTATTATTTAAGCTACCAAGTCTATGATTAAATTTTACCCCACTCCTAGGAAACTGACACAGGATAGAATCACCTTCACTCTGAAAATCTGCATCTTCTCTACCTTCTGGATTCCTAATTCTCTACCACTATTTTGCTCTTATTTCCTATTACAGATTGAATATGAAATGTCTCCCACCGGCTCATGTATTTAATACTGAAACTGCAGCTGGTAGTACAATTCTGGGAGGTTGTGTAAACTTCAGGAGGTGAAGCAGGCCACTTTAGACTTGCCTTAAAAGGTTATACCCAGCCCGTGGTCCATCTATCTCTGCTTCCTCTCTACCACAAGGTAAGCAATCCTCCCCTCCCATGCACTGCCAATCACAATGATGTTCTGCAATGTCAAAGGCAAAGAATTAACAAAGCCAAGAAAATGAGCCCAAATAAATCCTCTATTTCTTAACTTGTTCTAACAAGTATATCACAGAAACAAGAAATTCTGTCTAATCTGCTTCCTTTAGTTCTTTCCTCACACCTTCCTCTAGCTGCTCTTTAGGAGGTGAGTGATCCTTATGTCCTCCCTTTTCCAAATCTTCCCTCTTCTAGCTTTTCTCTTCCTCCTTCTTACCTCTCCACTGTGCTCTTATTTCATTCTCCTCTACCCACCATCCCTTATCCCATTTTAAAATCACCTTCTGTATATTCTACTTCTCATAGATTTCCTTCTTGGGAGATGTAAAAGTCCAAGGTGAAAAGAATCCTGTGCAAGGACCCCTGAAATTGCCTGTTGTGCATTGTTCTTTTCAGAAAGAAACTTTCCTGATACCCAGGTACTGCTCTGAGGATTCAGTGAATACATACAATATTCTAGGACATGTGTAGAAAGCAATGAGAACCATGTATGATTCTCAGTTACTCAACCACACAAACATAGCATCAGTTATAGCTTGTACCTATCTACCAACTCTCAGTCTTACTAGAAAGTGACATTAAGGACATTGTCAGAGTGGAGTTCTTGAAATGCAAAAAAATTCTATCCAAAAGTAGGATCTGTTCAGAATAAATGAATGCTCAGGATTAAAATTCTGATTTAATTAAGTTAAATCAATTTAATTAATTAAAATTTAATTTAAAAATACTAGAGGCCAGGTATGGTGGTGCACGTCTTTAATCCCAGTACTTTGGGGGCAGAGGCAGGTGGATCTTTGTGAGTTCAAGGCCAGCCTGGTCTACATAGCGAGTTCCAGGATAGGAAAATTCAACAAGAAGCTATAATGGTATACACTTATAATCCCAGCACTTTGAGTACTTGAGGAAGATCATTAGGTCTAGGCCAGCCTGGGCTACAAGTAGAGCTCATGTCTCAAAAACAATAAGTAAAAAAATAAATAAATAAATAAATAAATAAGCAGGAAACAACCCAAACTGTTAAACTTGATGCTGACTCTTGAGACAGTACAGCCAAGTTTAAATTTTATTGTGAAATATCATGCAAATTTAAACAACATCTGGATTTGGGCCAGGGGTCAGTCTGCGTTAAAAAAAAAATGAGAAGTGCTTCATCTGCCTTTCCTTGCCTTCCTATTATAGCTATTCTCAGCAGTTTGAAGAACTACAGAAATTACACCTCTAAGAGGACTCGAAGCAAGAAGTTTGGCACGGCACATTCCTCAGCTGTTTATGAAGAACAGTAAAGGAAAGTAACAGCGATAGTTACGTTTTCAGACACAGCACTAGATGGGGAAAAAGCTGATAGATCCACATGACAGATTTTACACATAATCAGAGAGGCAGAGAGTGAGGGCACAACATGGTGAGACACCCCCGGCCCCAGCAAGACAGTACCAAAAGTGACACCTAAGAAGGAAGCTGAGATTTGTGTCAGGGGTCAAGGGATAAATTGGAATTAAAACTACCCCCTCTGTTCTGAGTCACACATTAAAAATGGCTTTAGTGATTTCCCCCAGGAAGATGTTTGAGGGAAACATGAAGGTTTTATAATATCTGAAGTATACCTAAGCATGAGGAATTTCTGCTCTTTAACTTTGGATATAATTGTGAAACATTATTTATACTTGGAATACAATCTGTACCATCTTTCATGACCCTTGCCCTTGTTTATCCAACCAGCTTTATCCCACACATTCAGACTTGGTTCACCCCTCCTCAGCCATACTAGCTTCCTTTCTATCTTAAAAGGGGGAATTTCAAGTCACATCCTGATTCATTTGTTTATATCTGTTATCAACAAACTCGAGGAAGGCAGGAACCTTTCTTGATCACCTCAGTATATCCAATATATGCCATAGTCGCCAAACACTTGAAGGGCTTAAATCATGCCCTGGGCCTGCACGACCCGCTGGCCTCTCTCCAACCCGCAGGACTCTCTCTCCAGGGTAAGTCATTCGAGCCATCAGCGCCTTGACTCCCCCAGCCTCATTCACCCTCCCATCGCCCCCACCTGTCTCTCCTCCTAGCCTGGGTCCTGTCCCATTCCTTCTCTTGGTGCCCCAGTCGCCTGGGGAACCACCACTGCTGCCTGATCCTGTACATCCAGACCAACTCAGTTCCTTCTCAGGTCCCCAGGAGCACTGCTTCTGGGCCTGGCCCCGCCCTCACCTCCCTCTGTTTTCCTGGGTCTGTACAACCAGCCAGCCTCTTTCCTGGATGCCAGGGCTCACCTTTCCTCTTCCTGATCCCTTGCATCCAGACCAGCTCAGCTCCTCAGTGCAGTCCCCAGGGGCCCTTGGGGCTGCTTCCTGCCCCCATCTTCCTTTGCATCTCTGGGTGGCACCACCACAAGCTGCCCTAGACCAGCATCTTTCCTGGGTCCAGCTCCCAGGCCAGTCCAACCACTAAATTCCTGAGGCCAAAATTTTTCCTGGAGGGAACCAGACCTTAGGAGAAAGCCTGAGAGCATCTGATCCTCATCTGACTTAGGCCTCTGTGGGAACTCCTGAAGACAAAAGCAATCCTGCCACGCCAATATAAAATCAAAAGAGAACCCAAAACTTAGAAGAACCAGCTTTTCATGCCCAAAAATTAAACCACAAGGACACATAAAGTTCACAAAAAGAAGTAGACCTAACGTGAAGGCTTGAGTCTCACACAAGAATCAGAAACTACAAAAGAAATTCACATGTCAAATTCACAGAAGAAAAATAACAATGAAAACCAAA
>NW_008360308.1:881459-882407 GCF_000622305.1 Nannospalax galili
ATAAGCCAATTAGAAATGACAGGAGAAAGCCTCACCAATAGGATGAACTAAAAGGAAAATAGATTATCAAGACTGGAAGATAAAGTGGATGAACTAGACCACACAAGCAAAGATTATGAAAAATTTAAGAAATGACAAGAATGGAATATGCAGGAATTGAGTGATACCATAAAAAGACCAAACTTGTGAATCATAGGTATACAGGAAGGAGAAGAATCCCAAGATAATGGCATGGACCAGATCTTCACAAATTCCTGGAAGAAAATTTCCCAAAATTAAAGAAAGACATGCTCATACAAATAGAAGAAGCATACAGAACACCAAACAGACAGAACCAGAAAAGAAACTCTCCACGGCACATCATAGTAAAAACACTAAACATACAAAACAAAGAGACAATACTGAAAGCTGCAAAAGAGAAACAACAAGTCACATATAAAGGAAAACCCATTAGGATTACAGCTGACTTTTCAGTGCAAACTATGAAAGCCAGAAGAGTCTGGACCAAAGCATTCCCAGCTTTAAATGACCACAGATGCCAACCCAGATTACTATTCCCATCCAAAATGTCTATTATACTTGAAGAGGAAAGAAAAATCATCCATGACATACATAGGCTGAAGGAATTCATGTCCACAAAATCAGGCCTTCAGAGAGTTCTGGAAGCAATACAAAGAGCTGAAGAAAGGAATGACTATACCGAAGGGGGTGTGAAAAGAAATCCAATGAAGGTATAACTGTGGAAAAGTACAGCTATATCACCAATGTAAACAGAAATAAAAATGACAGGATTCAATTTCCTCCATGCTTCCAAGCGAAGCCAACCATGGTCGAGTAGGACCTTTGACTTATCTTCACATAGGCCAAACTGGTAAAAGAAGGGAGCCAGGGGCTCCTCACAAGCCCATGTGACTCCTAAGGAACAGATCCTCATACGAGGTTAAAAGT
>NW_008360308.1:883615-892770 GCF_000622305.1 Nannospalax galili
TTGCATTAAATGAATTTTTCTGAATTAAACTATGTATGTTAATAATGAGATGGAGATCTTTTTTAAAGGTTGAAACCTCATTTAATTTTATGTCTCTCATATGGTTTATACTGAGTACAATATTGTATAACTGTAATAATTCAACTGTAAAACCTAAAAATTTACAGCCAATTTTGAAAGAGATGTATCTTAGCTCTGGACATTGTTATTGAACATGTCAATTATTAAATAAATGATTTAAATAAATAAATAAAATATCTTTTTAATTTTTAAAAAGAGCTCAAATCATGTTTTTTGACTGAATGAATGAAGACCCACATTATGACACTTACTAAGGCTAAGAGTGAAACTACAAAGTAGCTCCAAAGTCTTAAATATAGAATTTTACTGCAACATCAGACAGAAATACATTATGAATTCTTAAAATTTAGCAATAAAGTATACAAATATAGTTTTTCTCCTCAGGATACTGTAAATATCTCATTACACCTTCCTTTTCATTTTCCAAATGAATCTCTTGCTGATTCCCACAGATGCTTATGGGCTTCTGTGCTCCCTTCTCTGCTTGCTTTTTGTACTTAGCTAAAATTATAGAGTAGCAACTTCAGTGCTGCCTTGGCCTTGCACGAGTCTATATTCACTGGGGGAGGTAGGGAAATCATCCCACAAAATGTGAAGTGCAGGAATCCCTTGTATACATCCTGTGCAACACTCATCAAAGAAGCTTTTTTGCAACAGATAGAGGCTACTGCAGAATCCCACAACTGGTCAGACACAGAGAATATACATCTGAGAGAAGTGCCCAGTCCTAGATGACATATGTACAGTGGAACCTCTACACCTAAGATTTATGGAACATAGCAGAACTGGGTATAGAAAAAAACTAGTGCATCCCTCAAATCTCACCAGTGAAGCCTCCTTATAAACAGAATGTCATGCACACAAAAGTCCACAACTGACCAACTTTTAAAGAATAAGAGACTGCAGAGTGTGTGTGTGTCCCTGGATAGGAATTCTGTATCTAAACTCTCCCACCCATGGTTCAGGGATCATTTTAGAAGAAGGGGCAGAAAGATTTTAAGAGCCAGTGTTGGCCCATGAACATAGGGAAGCAGAGGCTTTCAGGTCACTGGAAACTTGCACATGTAAAATGTGTCAATGGTGGCATCGAGCACAGGACCCATGCCAACTCAATCAGACAAGAGCCCAAAGTGGAACAAGGGAAATGGGTAGCAGATCAGCCCTAGTCTGGGAACTATTGGACACTAATTACTATTTGGTAAGGGATAGTAGGCCTTACCAAGATCTCTAGATAGTCTGACTAGACTCCAGTGAACGAATTTGTAGCAAAGGATATCTGGGTACAAATGCTGGACTGGAATGAACTTAACATGTATGGCAGAATACATGAGGTCCAGTAGAGGGGGTGGAGAGGCCTGGATTAGGAAGGGGGTCTAAATTTGATAAAGAACTGTTGTATGGAATGTACAAAAGCTCAATAAAAAATTAAAAATATGTATCAAGTAGGCATATTTTTGTCTTTAACTTCAGGAGCAGGTTCCTTAGAAAGCCCCAAGCAGCTGGAAATGCATGCCTGAACCAATACTGGTCCTCAGTTCTGGGCTTTCAAGCATGGTTGTATAGGAAGGATCTGGAATTCCCTGAATCACTAGAGCTCTTTCCAGTGAACCTTGGGGAATAACACTCATTGAAAGGCTTCTGCTAACACTCCAGCATTCTTACATCCACAGGCCATGGTCCATAAGTATGGAAGCACAGTGCCCTGGAGCCAGAAGCAAGTTTCCTCACAAGCAACATCTGCTCAGCCTTTAAACACCATCTATTCACGGAGAAATGACAAAGAGAGAATGAAGAGGAAAGGGAAAGTATTAAAGGGAAAAATGAAGAGGTGACAAGAAAGGAGATGTAAAGGGACAAAAAGAAAGAGCTAAGATGGAAGAAAAGTACAAAACAAGAGGATGAATTTTTTAATCAGTTTCATTTTTTTTTTAAATGAGAACTCTTCAGGAAAACAGTGAACACATTTGGAAACAGTTGCAAATGTTTCCTATTCTCCCTTCCCTATCTAGACGATGCCTAAGTTCACGTTCTGGCTTTTTTTTAATAAATTTTTTATTGAGCTTCTGTATATTTCTCAGGATAGAATTTAATCAAATTTAGACCCCTACCCCACCTGTGCCTTCCCATAGTCCCACCCCACTAGATTTCATGTGTTCTGTCATATAGGGTAAGTCCTCTCCAGTCAAGCATTTGTACCCATACGTTCTTCACTGCAAGTTCACCCACTGGAGTGGAACCAGTCTATCTAGGAATCTTAAAGGTCTACTCTTCCTCACTCAGCAGTAATCAGTTGCCAACAGTTCCTAAGCTAGAATTGGGGCCTACTGCCCATTTCTTTCTACTCTGGGTTTTTGTCTGTTTGAATTGGCATGAGTCTTGTGCATGATGTCCCCGTTGTTGCAGGTTCATGTGAGCAAGTTCCCAGTGGCTGAAGGCCTCTGTTTCCTTATGTTCATGCACCAACCCTGACTCTTACAATCTTTCCACCCCCTCTTCAGCGCTGGTCCCTAAGCAGTAAGTGGGTGAAGTTTAATATAGGAGTCCTATTCAGGGACATGCACTCTGCAGTCTCTAATTCTCTAAAGCTTGGCCAGTTGTGGCCTTCTGTGTGCATTGCACAATGCTGTATGAGGAAGCTTTGTTGGTGAGAGTTGAGGATGTTAGTTTTCTCCCTACCTCTTTTTCTGCTGTGTTCCATGAGCCTTAACTGTAAAGGTCCCACTGTAGATGTCTCACTTAGGACTGGGCATCTCTCAGACATACATTTTCCCTGTGTGACCAGCTGTGGAACTCTGCCATAGCCTTCGTCTATTGCAAAATGAAACTTCTTTGATGAAGTATACTTAGCTGTAAATATAAGGATCCGTATTTAGCATACAATAAGAAATTTCATTAGTCTAGAGATATGACAGAGATAGGGTTTTCTCTAGGACTTAGGACCACTCCAGCCATGTGTATTTGGCTGCATTTACAGTATCACATATGTGTTCCCTCCCATTGATAGGACTTTAATTCCAATTAGATAACTGCTGATTAGTCCCTAGAAAAGAGTGCCAGTACTGCACCGATAGTTTATTGTGCCAGCCGTTGTGATTATTAGGCTTTAGAGCTGGTTTGGACCGGACCATGGTAGCCCAAAAATTCCTCATTCCTCTGAAAAGCGTGGGCAATGGGCACAAGTGTGGGTGACACAGGGCACCCTGGGAAAAAGGGTGGAGCTGTGGTGATATTGGAACTCCAGGAGCAAAGTGGGTAGGGCTGCAGAGTGGCGAATGGCAGGGCATCGTGCCCATCTCATGGGCTCTGCAGGGCGAGGTGAGGCACATGGGGTAAGACATGGAGTGTGGCACAGGAAAGCTCATGAAGACTATGGGCAGGACTTGAATGGTGCGTGGGTTATGAGAAGCCATTTCTTTGTAATATAAATGTCATATAAACTATGCAAAATTCAAATAGGATATCTTATTTCAGTTTGTTAACCAGCGTCAGGGCTGGAGACCCAGTGACTGAGGGCCGGCCTCTAGTGAAACAACCACTGATTAATTTTCTACCTTAGCAGCTTGCACAGTGCCCTCTAGAACTAAGAGATACCTCTTCAAGGAGAAGGTTTTCAGGTCAGTTCCACCTTCATTGCTGTCTTAAGTATGTCCTGTCTTCAGCAATAGAGTCTTACTTTCAAGTTCTAGGAAGAAATCAAGGGCTCTGGCAATAGCCTGTGCTATTTTGGGATTCTCTTAGACTATCCTGACCAACTACTCCAAGGGAGGTTTCTCTTGTCTGGCACTGTGTTCCTTGTTCTATAGCCTACATCTATACACATGCACTAATGGGTATTTAATCACTTTAGGAGAAAGCTTGAGAATTCTCTCAGAACTTGCAGTCCCTGTAAGGCTCAAACATTTGGTAAAGTACTAGATGACACTGGAAGAAATAACCCAGATAGTTCTTAAATCTACTTTTCAATGCTTTTCTAGGACCATCATCAGACCTGAAAAGATGTTTGCTAGGAAAATCCAGACCAGGCTTTTCACTCCTGAGACCCAACTGCAGAGCTCCTTCAGAGGATGAAATCCTCAGAATAGATTGAGGCATTAGGAGCAGACATCAGGTGGATACTCATTGAACAAGGTACCATAGTTCCAAACCCTTACTGTGTTATCTTAAAAAATCCTTAACTGACTGCTGTGGCTCATACATGAAATGTCCCCAGTAGCCTCCTGTGTTTGAACACTTGGTCAGCAGCTCATGGTGCTATTTTAGAGGTTGCTAAAATGTGAGGAGGTGGAGCCTAACTAGAGGACTTAGGTCACTGGGGGGGGAGACGTGGGGGAATATTATGGCCCCATCCTGTTGAACTCTCTGTTTTCTGTCTCTGCGGAGTGAAGAACAGCCTATATAAAAATTCCGACTTGTTCTCTTCTGAAGTACATGGAACAAGGAATCATGGCCTGTACTTTCTGAAATTATGAGCCAAAATAAATAGTTCCTGTCAAGTACCTGGTCACAGCAAAGAAAAATTGATTAATACAGAAAACTAGTATGCCTATTGGGGAACCATGAAGCTCTGCTGTCTAACCCTAGAAATCATGTCTGAAAGAGGTACACTGTAGATGGCCTACAAATAGAGACAGATGCAGCAACAGGCCTGCCTGTAGAGTTCAGCTATGACTTGGATGCCTTATATTCCCAGCCGCCTCTGCAGCTGCCTATCCTAAGCAAATTTCTATGTGTCAACCATATGCTCCCCACAGGACAATCCACTGTGTTCACTGTGATAGCTCATATTGGTTATCAACTTGGCAGGATCTGGAATCATCTAGGAGACAAGCCTCTGGGCATGTCTGACAGGGATTGTCTAGATCAGGTTAATTGGGGTGGGAAGACCCACCCTAAAAATAGGTGGCATAATTCATTGGTTTTGGACCCTGGACTGTCATAAAAAGAAGGAAGCTTGTTGAGCACATGAGTATTCATTACTCTCTACTTCCTGACTGCAGCTGCAATGTGACCAGCTTTCTTAAGCTCCTACTGCTGTGACTTCCCAGCCATGGTAGACTGTAATCTCAATCTCTGAGCCAAAACAAACCCTTCCTTAAATTGCTTTTGTCAGGTATTTTATTACCTACAGAAGTATAACTAACACACTCACTGTGATTGGAAGGATCTTATGATTAGAAAACATTTGAGAAGGGCATTGTTGATGATTAAATTCAGTATCAGGCATAAGCAGGATGACTATGGGAAAACAGGATAACAACATACAATCTGCATATGTGACAGCCAGATTCCTACACCCCACCTCTGTTACAATTTTAATATTATTTTGCCTGTGACATCAAGTTGCTCTTTGAAGACGAAATTAAGGTGGTGAAAAAAATTATGAAGAATGAGAAAGTATCCCAAGGAGATGATCTCAAGCCCCAACATTCATAGTACCTGCAGCCTAAACATCAACATCAGTAACTGCTCATGTATCAATTCTATCAGTTTGTCAATGTCTATTGATTCAACTCTGCAAAAGAATGTTTTGAAAGTCTTGTACAACCCTATTCCATGGATAAAGTGGTGAGTAGAATCAGAGCAGACCATTTGTCTTTCCTCACGCAGCTTGCATTCTATTTGGGTAAACAGGAAACAAACAAGTGAACAGCATAAATGCAATAAGACTATCCAGAATGAAGACATTTGAGCTCTGCCCAGACATAGTAAAAGACTTTCTCACTAATATCAAAGGTTGAGCTGAACATTTTCTAACTCTGATTCTCTTCATTTAGAACTCCACAATGACACTATCTGATGCACATGGCCACCAGAAATCTTCAAGTCCTTCTTTACCTCCTTCTACAACCTTTGTTTCCTAACTACTCAAGCTTACCTCCAAAATCTCTCAGTGATCCTTAACAACTGTTGTTAGGATATACAAATACTGTATCTCAGTATGTTCTTGGTACCATGTAGCTCGGGGAGAAGTGTCATACCTCCAGAATCTTACACAGTGCCTGATACACAGTAAGCTACAATCTATATTTCAGTTGGGGCAAGGAACACATTTAGTTTTGGAATTCAACTTACTGAGTTTGCCTCATTTCTACAGGATAAAAGCTAAGTCATTCATGAACCCCAGCGTGCCTCTATATCTGCTTCCAGTCCTTCTTCAGGCACCCTGCCCTGACTGCTTTCATGTACATTCCTCATTTCTCACTCCTTCAATCTTCTACAATACAGTGTTTTGAATGCCTGCTCTATTAAATGCCTAGTTCAGTTACAGAAACAAAGTTTTACCTTAAGGATAGGCTCAAACATCATCCCTTATATATGGAAAATTCCTCAAATCCCTAGTTACTTTTCTATCACCTAGCAGGAGAGGAGCTATTGTTTTGTGTTGCTGTTATCTCCTTGCTCAGTTTTGATTCTAGGTATTGCTGACTGCCTAAATATTTGTGGTCGTGATAGGCACAAAGGTAAATGCTCAAGAGATGCTATTTGAGGAAAGAGTATGTGTCTCTTGCTACTTTATTTCTTAAAAAAAATAAAAATAAAAAATAAAGACTGTAGATATTGAGAGGTTAGACCTGTGCATTCAAAATATTATTGACAACTGAAGCACTAATTATTAAGACCTAATAGAAATCAAAATGATTAGATGCACTGTTTCTGATGTGCCTTGGAATCTCTGCTTATCTTGTGCTTAAATATACATAAAGACTGTATTTCCCCACCATCATTTGAAATCAAAGAAATATGGCTCAGAGTTTGCCATAGTTAGTTGGCGTTAATAAACATATGGGGCAGGGGGGAGGAAGACTGCTGGGTCAAATTTAGCTTGGATCTTATAAAAATATAAACAATCAAATAATTACTGCCTAATTTATTTCAATGTGGACTAAACATATTAGAGTTAAATTTCTCATTCCATTTTAAGAAACAAGTGAGGCTTTGATGGTCAAGTAGGATGATCAGGGCAAGAAAATAGTTTCATTGTGATAGTGTCAACTAACTATTTTTTTTTTTTTTTTTGAGACAGGGTCCCCCTGTAGCCCCAGCTGCCCTGGAACTCACTATGTAGACCAAGCTGGCCTAGATCTCACAGACATCTGCCTGCCTCTGCCTCCCAAGGGCTGGGATTAAAGGCATGCATCACCACGCCTAGCTCATCTAGTTTTTGACAATTCAAAGCAAACTATCTTTTTCAAGTTTATCTCAAAAACAATCCCACTCCATTCCTCTGCTGTGATCAGAATGGGGTGTTCCATAGAAGGCCATTCAAACACTAGTGTTCTATACTAGATAAATTTCATCTCTGAGTAAAATTTGCTCATCTCCAAAGTTAGAATATTTCATGCATTCTCACCTGGCTTCTGGAATTTTTTAAGCAACATTAAGTGAATTGACATATGTAAGGATCCATACAATAAGGCCTGGGACTCAGTAAGTGCAGATAAGTATTGGTGGAGTTAACATCGGTGACAGCAGTAAGCACTAATGCATCTCACAAAGTATTCTAATTATTTTACATGTATTAATTCACTTGATCTTTTCAATAATTCATTAAGTATGACTAAATGTTCCTCTTTATAAAGGGAAATTGAACTTAAGGCTTTCATTTTTTGATGGTCTCAGAGCTAAACAGTGTTAATCTGTTAATCTAAATCCATGGAAATCTCTCTGGAAACTCATGATTGAACATCCAGTTATACGGTGTTTCAGAGCAGAACAAGCCTTTAGAGCAGAGTTTCTCACTTGTCAAAAACTCCCTGGGTTTGATTCTCCAAATAACTACCTCTATAAAATATTGATTCTTATAATCAGTAATATAAAATAGTATAAATATAAATAAATATTTTACATGTACTTTTATAGTATATATGTATATATGTGTGTATTACTGTACAAAACATTATCATAATGAAGAATGCACAATAAACTGTAGTTGTAAAAGTATACAAATAGAAATTACATTATGTACATTGCAATCATATAAAATTGAAAGGGAAAAGTGGCATGAAGATGAAATTAACAATACTTTAAATTTTATTTTACATATTGAACACACAGGACACTTTCCCCAAACACAAATATTATTAGCAGTAATACAAGTTCAGTAAGAACAATTTATTTGAATATGCATCATCATTTACTAATATTTGTTTTCCTCTTGATGATATAGAGATTAAAAAATCTGGTGACCAGTTTGGTTTGATTTGTGGTTTAATGCTTACAGTATCTGAAAAAGATAGCTCACAAAAATTCATGAATCCAAATGAAGGTCATCATTGGCTGTGCATAATTAATCACTCTATCCTTTTCATCCCAATTAGGCAGTGATATTTGCAGAAATTGGAGTTGTATATTTCCTTAATTCCTGAAGTCAATCAGCAGTTCCTACACACTGATGAGAATATATTTCATTTTGATATTTTAACAAATTGCCAAAACACTCATTGAAAGTCTATATTTGGAAATTTCTGAACATATACAAATTCCAATTACAATTTCTGCATGTGTGCCCATGTTCAGGCATAATGGATTTTGTGATTTTTTTGTTTTTGTAAATGGTTTATTAGGCTTACACGGTTTATTGGGCATATTTACTTTGGGTGGAGTATGCATCATTAATTTTGCTCGGTATCTTTGAATAATACAACATATTGCACATCATATATAAGACTCTTACCACAGAGTGCTGCCACTTCCCTTCTCCCGACATCTCTTTCTGTCCTTACTCATTTTGTTCCCTATATGTTGTTATATATTATTTTATTACTGATTTGAATGAGAAATTATCTTATAAAAAGATTTTATAAAACAAGGAAAGCATCTTTCTATTCCTCTACATATTTGACCATTTCCAGTGGTTTTCATTATTTTATGCAAATACAGCTTCCATCCCACATATTTTTCCATGTGTCAGAAGAACTTCAACAAATTCCTTACAGTGTATGTCTACTTGAGAAAACCTATTTACCATTCATTATTGCAAATACCTGGTTGGACACATAATTCTAGGTAAATAATTTGGGTTTTATTTCCTTTCAGTATTTCAAAAATGTCTTTCCAGTGTCTCATACCTTAGA
>NW_008360308.1:892847-895213 GCF_000622305.1 Nannospalax galili
TTAAACATAAGCCAATGAAATTTCTAGAAAAAAATATAGGACAAAATCTTGTGACTGGGTCTTCTTTAACATTCAAACTTCTAGTAGTAACAAAAGTATAAGCCATGAGCTAGGAAAATATATAAATACAAGTATCTTTACCTAAGATATATAAAGATCATTTAAATATAAATAAAAACAAGTGTTTTTTAAGTAGTTAATGAAAGAGGCTAAACTTTCAATAGGAAATTCAGTTCATATAAGAAGATATTTGAATAGCAAGGAAGTTAGAATAATGTTAACATCACTAAGATTTATGAAGAATCAAATTATTATTATGATGAAAGACTGCTGCCACTCACTTTCTTGAGAGGCAACAATTAGAAAGATGGGCCCAGGCATTGTCAATGATCTGGAGTAACTGGCATTCTCAAAGATTGTTCATTGCAATATAATTTGATAGTTTCTCATAAAATTAACATTTCTTATTCAGTCTTAGACCCAAGAATTCTAATGCCAAGTATTGACTTCAAAGAAATAAAAATCCATGTCCGCAGAGAAGCCTGCAAGAAAAAAATTATAGAAGCTTTATCAAAAATAACTCTAAAATAAGGTCATGTGTGGTTTTGCACAACTTTAATCCCAGAACCCAGAAGGCAGAGGCAGTTGGATCTCTGTGAATTTAAGGCCAACTTAGTCTACATAGTAAGTTCCAGGCCAACCATTTTTACAAAGTGAGACTCTGCCTTAAAAAATAAAAAAAAATAAAAAAAAAAGCTAGAAATACCTCAAATTTCTATTCTACTTTCTCATCTGTAAGTAAATTACATATGACATATTTATATAATGAAAAGTTTCATGATACATAAGTCACAGAATAATCCCCAAAGCATTATTCTGACTGAAAAAAGTCAGAACCAAAAGAGCATAAAATCTATAGATTTCTATTTATGTTAAATAATAGAAAGTCAAAACTATTGCAACAAAAAAGCTGGTGAAGGGTTAATTAGGTCTGAGATGAAGGAAGAGAACTGCCTTCAAAGGAAGCATGAGATAAGCTTTGGGAAGATGGAAATGTGTATTATCTTGACTTTGGTGAAAATTGCATGTCTACTTTGCATTTTTGAAAACCTATCAAATCAAATTTGATGGATGTTGTTATGTTTTACAAAGGTGAGGCTTTTAAAAGCAGGGAGGGGAGGTGAGCCCCATGTCCAAGATAACAATCACACAGAATCACACATACACAGAAAAATGAAGCAATTCCACATTTGAATGCTGATAGGAAACAGGTAATAGAACACACACCATTCAATTAGGCTCTCCAGACATTCTGGTATGAAGGAATAATAGAATACACGTAATCAGATTTTTCAGGCATGCAAAGGTAATTCAGCATTCAGAATATTATATGTTTTTTTCCAAAAGAAATTCAGAAGAGAAAACCATAGAACATTCTCACTACACTCTAAAAGAATTAAATTCTGTGCTCATGGAGAAGATAGGGACACAGTAAGAGGTGACTGGTTCCTGAAGGCTGTTCTCAGGAATGGATTAATGCCATTAATGTGTTTGGTTAAGGCAACAGTGGGTCTGCCATGAGTACAAACCCTCTTGTCCTCTCTTAGTGACTCACGTGTGCTCACGTTCACTCCATCACATTGTGGAGTAGTGCAGTGGCCCTCAACCATGCCAGCACCATTAACTTGGAGAATTTTAGCTAAACCAAAATTCTGTTGTTTATAATTTACACAGTCTGTGGTATTCTGTATAGAAGCTGAAAAAAAAGATTTCATCTCAGCAGTGAAAACTAAATTGTATGTTGCACACAGGAGAATGAATTTTTACAAAAAGAGAAACACTGAAGAAATGTGTGAAAATAGGAACAGAAAAGTTAAACGAAGAATTTTAAATGGTGAGAGAAAGGATTGAATAGAAAAGGTAAGCAAAGACAATCAGAGATAAGTGACTGAATAGATAGATGTTAGGTAGATGACAGATAGATGATAGATAGAGAGATGATAGATAATAAATGAGGACAGGCAGATAAATACCTGTGTTCAAAACCAGAGATAAAGAGAAAAACATACAGATAAGCACAAAAAATGATGGGTATGTCTAGCTATACAGAGGTAAAGGCAAAGATGTAGATGACATCAGGTTTCATATCATCTTTAAAGCTCTTTAAAGTACTAAAATTTTCTGGATAATAATTTCATGACATTTAATTTAACAAAACTTCCACAAATAAGGAAAAATAGGGGGTTTTTTACATGTGCAAAACATGGACTGCTCCATCACTAGCAGACTTCTACTCCAAAAGATATTACAGAAAGTCCCTCAGACAATAGGCCAAGGAAACCCAACTTTAAAAAAAAAAAAAAAAA
>NW_008360308.1:895567-905652 GCF_000622305.1 Nannospalax galili
TTTTTATTATACAGGTAAACAAAAGAAATCATTGTTATTACATAACAATTTCAGAAGTTAATAGATAACAACACCTAGATCCTATCTCCTCCTCACCTGCCACACAACCCACCCCACCCTCCATATGACCCAGAGACTACCAAGTGGTTCTGAAATCTCCAATGCAGTCAGAGACTTCTGATCTATCTTCAACTCTACCCATCTCCACCTGAGGTCAGTGTAACATCCTCCCTAAGGCTACCAGGGAGCACCACTCACTCCCACTGTGTCTCCAGATCCTACCACCAAAAGAACATCTGTAGAACCCTGTCAGCCTTCCACAGACTTCTGAAGACTAACACTGAGAATCTACTAATTCCACAGAAGGTTTGATCCTAGGCTCAGAGCTAACATAGCCCCAGCTGTGGGGAGAAAATATCTGAAATCCCATCCTCACATCAACACAGAATATTCAGCAACTTTGGAATACTATAAAAAGACCAAATATGCAAATAGTAGGTATAGAAAAAGGAGAAGAAACACAGGTTAAAGGCATAGAAAATATTTTCAGGAAACTCATAGAAGAAATTTCCCCAAATCTAAGAAAGGAGATGTGTATCAAAGTCCAAGAGGCTTATCAATGTCCAAAAGTCATAAGGAACACCAAATAGGCCAGAAAAGAAATCCCCCACATTACATAATAATGAAAACAGTAAATGTACAGAACAAAGAAAGGATATAGAAAGCTGCAAGAGAGAAAGAACAAATCACATATAAATGCAGGCCTACCAGGATAACAGGAAACTTTTCAGTACATACACTGATAGCCAGGAGGGGCATGGACTGATGTTCTTCAAATTCTTAAAGACCACAGATAACAATATGGGCTGTTATATCCAGCAAAACCATTCCTAAAAATAGAAGGACAAAGAGAAACTTTCCAGAATTAAAACATATTTAAGGAATTTATGTACACTGAACCAGCTCGACAGAGGCTACTAAAAGGAACACTTCCCTTTGAAAACAAGATTAAATACAACTAAGAGGGCACAAAAAATAAATAAGCCAAACAAAACAAAAAAAAAAAACACAAAAAAATGACAGGTATTAATAAGCACTGGTCAGTAATATCTCTCAGTATTAACAGTCTCCATTTCCCCAGTTAAAAGATGCATACTAAATGGTTAGCTGAAACTAATAAACAAAAATGAAAAAGAAAGAAATACAAAAATCAATTAAATGAAGTTGGTTCTTCAACGTTCAACAAGATGACAAACCTCTAGCCAAATTAGCCAAAACACGGGAGAGAGGGCACAAATTAATAAAATTGGAAATGAAAAGGTAAATATTACAGCAGACACTGGGGAAATTCCGAGAAATGTAAGAAAGTACTTTAAAAACCTATATTCCACGAAAATGGAAAATCTAAAAGAAATCAGTGAATTTCTAGATCTGTATGTTTGACCTATCAAAATTCAACAAAAGAAGGTAAACTATTTAAAGAGATCCAAAAAAATAAAAAATAAAAACCAATGAGATAGAAGCAGTAAATAAAAATTCTCAATTTTGAAAAATGCCTAGGACTAGCTGGATACAGAAGAGAATTCTACCAGACTGTCAAAGTAGAGCAACAATTCTCAAATTATTCTGTATAATGGAAAGGAATGGACACATACAGATTCTTTTTATGAAGCTTTTATTATTATGATACCAAAACCAGACAAAGGTCCAACTCAAACTACAAATTATAGAGCAATCTGTCTGATGAACATAAATGCAAAACCCTCAATAAAATCTTTGAAAATTAAAATCAAGAGCACATCAAAAAGATTATCTACCATGAACAAGTCAGCTTCATTCGAGAGATGAAGAGGTGGTTAATCACATAAATTGTTTCAAAGACAGAAAGCACGATCATCTCATTGGATGCAGAGAAGGCCTTTGACAAAATCCAACACCCCTTCACAAAAATAGTCATAGAAAGTCAAGGGATATAGAGGACGTATCTCAATATAATAAGGTTAATATATAGCAAGCCCACAACCAAAATTATGCTAAATGGAGAAATACTCAAAGCATTTTCAGTAAAACTAGGAACAAGACAAGGATGTCTATTCTCACCATTCCTGTTCAACACTGTTTTAGTTAGAGCTATGAGACAAGTGAAGGAGATACAAATTTGAAAGAAAGAAGTCAAAGTATTCCTACTTGCACATAATATAATACTCAACATTAAAGACCCCAAGGAAGCCACCAGAAGATGCCTAGAACTGATAAACACATTCAGTGAAGTAGTCGAATATAAAATCCACATGCAAGTTAGTAGCCTTCCTGTACACCAACATAAAAACACTGAGAAAGAAACAAGGGAAACAATCACATTCAAAATAGTCTCAAAAACAATGAAATATCTTGGAATAATTATAACAAGAAAGTGAAAGACCTATTAATAACAAAAAAAGTTAAGATACTAAAGAAAGAAATTGAAGAAGATACAAGATGGAAAGATCTCCCAGCTGATGAATTGGTAAGATTATTATTGTGAAAATGACCATCCTACCAAAAGCAATCCACAAATTCAATGGAATGCCCATTAAAATTCTGACACAGTTCTTCACAGAAATTAAAATTAATCTCAAAGATCCTATGGAAACACAATAAAACAACAAAATAGTCAAAACAATCTGAAACAACATAAGAACTGCTTGACGTATTACTGTCCCTGATCTCAAATGGATATAGTAATAAAAACAGCAAGGTACTGTCATAAAAACAAACACATTGATCAAGGGAATAAATTGAGGACCAGATTTAAGTTCATGCACTTACAACCACCTGATTTTTGACACAGGGGCCAAAAATACACACTGGAGAAAAGACAAGAAATTGAACAAATGGTGCTTGTCAAACTGGATAGCTACATATAGAAGAGTGAAAATAGATCCCAGACTCTCACCACAAACAAAATTCAAATCCAAACGGGTAAGGACCTCAACATAATATACCTGATACCATAAATCCAAGAGAAGAGAATGTAGGGAATACCCTGGAACTTACCAGCACAGGAAATAAAGGACTTCCAGAGCAGGATTCCCATAACATAGAAATTGAGTCCAAAAATTGACAAAAGAGATTTCGTGAAACCAAAAAGCTTCTGTACAGCAAAGGAAACCATAATTTGAGTGAAGAGGCAATCCACAGAATGGGAAAAAATTCTTTACCCGCTATACCTCCAACAGAAAGTTAGTATCTAGAATATACAAAGAACTCAAAAAACAACCAACCCAATTAAAAATTAGAGCAAGGAACTAAACAGTGAATTCTCAAAAGATGAAATGCAAACAGCTGAGAAATATTTTTTTTTAACATTCAACATCTTTAGTCATCAGGGAAATGCAAACTACTTTGAGATTTCATCTTGCCCCACTCACAAAGCCTAAGATCTAAAAAGAAAAAAAGCAACAAATGCTGGCAAGGATATGGGCAAAGGGAAATGCATCTACTGCATTGGTAGTGCAGACTGGTGCAGCCACTATGGAAATCAATGTGTTGATTCCTAAAAAACCTAAAAATAGATCTCCTACATGATCTAACCATACCACTCTTGGTCATATTCCTACAGACAATACACTCATACACATAAATTTTTTTAAATAATAAAATATTTTTTAAAAACTGATAAGTATGGGCTAGAGAGATGGCTCAGCAGTTAAGAACACTGACTGTTCTCGCAGAAGACCCGGGTTCAAATCCCAGCACCCACATAGAAGCTGACAACTGTCCATAACTCCAATTCCAAGGGATCTGATGGCCTCTTCTGTCCTTTGCAGACACTGTGCAACATGGGTGCACTTACCTACATGCAAGCAATACACTCATACACATAAAAGCTAAAAATAATAGGTCCTGGTGCCCACACCTCCTGGTCCCCAGGAGTCCTCTGGGCCTGGTCCTGCCTTCACCACTCTTTGCTTCCTGGGCTCCACAGCCTCCAGCGTCCTGGTGCCAGCACCTTTCCAGGGTAAGTCCAGCTCGCCCACCACACACTGACTCCCACAGCCTCTTTCACCCTCCCAGCTCCCCTGTCACCTCTCTCCTCCTAGCCTGGGTACTGGCCCATTTCTTGTCTTGGCACCCCAGACCCTGGGGCTAACCTGTCGACCCAGAGCCAACAGTGCTTCCTGATCCTTTGCATCTGGACCAAACCGGTTTTGCCCTGCAGTCCCTAGGAGCCCTCAGGGCCTGGTCCCACCCTCACCCTCCTTTGTTTCCCTGGGCTGCACAACCTCTGGCATCTTGGTGCCAGCACCTTTCCTGGTCCCCAGGAGCCCTCTGGGCCTGGACCCACCCTCAACTTCCTTTGTTTCCCTGGGCTGCACAGCCTCTGGTGTCCTGGTACCAGAACCTTTCCTGGTCCCAAGGAGCCCTCTGGGCCTGGTCTCACCCTCTCCTCTCTTTGCTTCTTTGGCTTCACAGCCTCCAGCGTCCTGGTGCCAGCACCTTTCCTGGGTAAGTCCAGCATGCCCATTGAGCCTTGACTCCCCCAGCCTCTTTCACCCTCCCAGCTCCCTTGCTGCCTCTCTCCTCCCAGCCTGGGTACTGGCCCCTTTCTTGCCTTGGCACCCCAGACACTGGGGCTAACCTCTCTGCCCAGAACCACCACTGCTTCCTGATCCTTTGCATCCAGACCAACCTAGTTTCTCCCAGTAGTACCCAGGAGCCCTAAGGGCCTCTTCCCACTCCTACTTCCCTTTGCATACCTGGGTGGCACAGCCACCAGCTTCCTGAGACCAGCATCTTTCCTGGGCCCTGCTACCAGGCCAGCCCAGCCCCCAAATTCCTGAGGGCAGCATCTTTCCTGAAGGGATCCAGACCTTAGGAGAAAGCCTGTGAACATCTGAGCCTCATCTCACTTGGGACTCTGTGGGAACTCCTAAAGATAAGAGCAATTAGGCCACTCAATATAAAATCAAAAGAGAGAACCTGAAGCCTAGACCAACCAGCTTTTCATGCCCAACAAGTAAACCACAAAGGCACATAAAGTTTACAAAAAGAAGCAGATCTAAACTCAACAAATGAAGGCTTGAGTCTCACACAAGAATCTAAGCTATGAAAGAAATTCACATGTCAAAGTCACAAAGAAAAAACAGTAACATAAAAACCTAAAAAAATATATCCCCACCAAGTACCAATAGTCCTCCAGAGGAGTACAATGAGAACTCCGTACAGATAACACAGGACATGGAACTCAAAAGAACAATTACAAACATGATTTAAAAATTAAGTGAATTTAAAGAACACATAAAGAAATTAAAGATCTGAGGAAGATATGGATAAACTTCTAAATGCATTCAGAAAATACTTAAAAATATTGACAAATACTCAGGCTGAAATGAAGAAGGAAGTGAAACACTCAGTAAGCCAATTAGAAATGACCAGAAGAAATCCTAGTAACTACATGGACACATAGAGATTAAACAACACACTCCTGAATGATGAGTGGGTCAAAGGAGAAATTAAGAAAGAAATAAAAGTATTCCTGGAACTAAATGAAAAGGACACAACAACACAACTAAACCTCTGGGATGGGACACATAGAATGCAGTCCTTAGAGGGAAGTTTATAGCTCTAAGTGCCTACACTTAAAAATCAGAAAGAAAACAAATGACTTAACATTGCAACTCAAGACACTTGAAAAGCATCAGCAAATGAAACCCAAACCCAGCTGACAAGAAGAAATAACAAAAATCAGAGCAGAAATTAATGAAATAGAAAAAAGAAAACAATATAAAGACTCAATGAATCCAAGAGCTGGTTCTTTGAAAAGATAAACAAGATTGATCGATCCGCTAGGCCAGTTAACAAAAAGAAAGAAAGAGAACCTCCAAATCAACAAAATCAGAGATGAAAGGGGAAACATCACAACAGACACCAAAAAGATCCAGAACATTGTAAGGGAATATTTTAAAAACCTATATTTGAAAACCTAAAGAAATGGACAGGTATCTAAAAGCATGGGAACCACCAAAACTAAACAAAGAAGAGATTAACAGCTTAAACAGACCCATAATACATAAGGATATTTAATCAATAATACAAAACTTCCCAGATAAAAAAAAAAGGCCAGGACAAGATGGATTTACAGCAAGATTCTCTAAGACATTTAAAGAATTATATCTAACACTACTTAATTTACTCAAAAAGATAGAAATGGAGACAGAATTTCCAAATATCTTCTATGAAGGCTGCATCACTCTAATACCAAAGCCAGGTAAAGATATAACCAAAAAAGAAGACTATAGACCCATATCCTTAATAAACATAGATGCAAAATTTTTCAACAAAATACTTTCAAACCACATACAGACACACATCAAAAAGATCATCCACCACAATCAAATTGGCTATGTTCCAGAGATGCAGGGATGATTCAATACATGTAAGTCAATAAACATCATAAATCATATAAATGGGCTCAAAGACAAGAACCACATGGTCATCAAAATAGATGCAGAGAAGGCCTTTGACAAAATTCAACATGCATTTATGTTCAAAGTCCTAGAGGGAAATTTGGAGGGAACATATCTCAACATAATTAAAGCCATATATAACAAACCCACAGCCAAAATCATTCTAAAACAGACCCACAGCTAACATTATTCTAAATGGAGAAAAACTGGAAGTATTCCCATTGAAATCAGGAATCAGACAAGGCTGTCCACTATTTCCCCTCCTCTTTAATGTAGTGCTTGAAACTCTTGAAAGACCAATAAGACAAGAGAAAGAAATTAAAGGTGCAGTAATTCAAAAAGAAGAGATCAAATTATCTTTTTTTTGCAGACAATATATTACATCTAAGAGACAAAAAAAAATTCCACCAGAAAACTCCTAGAAATTGTTAACACATTCACTAAAGTATCAGGTTACAAAATTAATCTGAAAAGTCTGTAGCCTTTCTATATATCAATAACAAGCAATCAGAGAAAGAGTACATGGAAACTCCCCTTCGCAATAACTGCAAAAAATAAAATGAAATAAAATATCTCGGACCAAATCTGACCAAAGACGTTAAAAGACCTCTACAATGAGAATTTTAAATCTTTAAAGAAAGAGACTGAGGAAGACATCAAAAGATGGAAGGACCGCCCATGCTCATGGATTGGAAGAATTAACATTGTGAAAATGACCATGCTACCAACAACCATTTACAGACTCAATGGAATGCCAATCAAAATCCCCATGACATTTTTCACAGAATTGGAAAAAAACATCCTAAGGTTCATACGGAAGCACAAAAGACCTCAGATAGCCAAAGCCACCCTGAGCAGTAAGAGCAATACTGAGGGGATTACTATACCAGATTTTAAACTGTATTACATAGATATAGTCATGAAAACAACGTGGCACAAAAACAGACTCATAGACCAATGGAACAAAATTGAAGACCCGAATATGAGTACATGCAGTTTCAGCCAGTTTATATTTGACAAAGGGGCCAGGAATATTTACTGGAGGAAAGACAGCATGTTCAGCAAATGGTGCTGGCAAAACTGGACCTCCACCTGTAGAATGAAACTAAACCCCTATATTTCACCTTGTACAAAAGTCAACTCCAAATGGATCAAACACCTCAATGTGAAGCCTGAAACTCTGAAACTGTTAGAAGAAAAAAAAAAGGCAATAACCTACAAGACATAGGTTTAGGAAATGATCTTCTAAACTGGACATCAACTGACCAGGAAACAAGGTCAAGAATCAACAAATGGGACCTCATTAAACTAAAAAGCTTCTGAATGGCAAAAGAAGCAACCAAGGAAGTAAAGAGAAAACCCACAGAATGGGAGAAAATCTTCACCAGTGACAGAACTGACAGAGATTTAACATCCAGAATATGTAATGAAATCAAAAAACAAAGAATCAACAAAGAAAGTAACCCAATTAAAAGATGGGTTAAAGGACTGAACAGAGAGTTGTCAAAAGAAGAAATAACAATGGCTAAGAAGCATCTTAAAAGGTATTCAACATCACTAGTAATTAGGAAAATGCAAATTAAAAGCACTATAAGATTTTATCTTACCCCAGTCAGACTGGCTAAGATCAAGAGACTAAATGATACCAAATGTTGGAAAGGATGTGGGGAAAGGGGAATGCTCATCCACTGCTCATGGGACTGCAAGCTTGTTCAACCCCTATGGAAAGCAGAATGGACAACCCTTAAAAAACTACAAGTGAACCTACCATTTGACCCAGTTATAACACTCCTTGGCATATACCCAAAGAATTCATCCTATTGCAGAGACACATGTACATCCATGTTAGTTACTGCTCTTTTCACAATAGCTAAGAGATTGAAGCAACCTAAGTCTCCCTCAATTGATGAGTGGATAATGAAAATGTGGTTCATTTATACGATGGAGTTTTACTCAGCAGTAACAAAGATGAAATCATGAAATTTGAAGGTAAATTGATGGAACTGGGTACCGTTATACTAAGTGAAGTAACCCAGAGTCAAAAAAAAAGAGCATATGTTCTCCCTCATATGTGTATCCTAGCTCCAAATCCTGATAAGTGATTATGTATCCAGACATTACTACAGGAACCAGGATAATGAAAAGGAACCAGGCAGTTAAAGGAAAAAAATCTGAAAGAGAAGAACAGTAGGAAACTGGTGTTAATATGAGCAATATGGATAAAAGTGGGGTTATTTTAAGGGGAGCAGGCAGGGAAGGTTATACAAGGAACCTAAGGGATAAAGGGAAAGAAGGAGCTCAAGAGAGGTGAGATCACAGGAGAAGGGTATTATTAAGAGAGAAATAGGACAAATGGGGCACCTTAAATAGGGAAACCATGGTGGAAGGGTTGGACAATGTGAGAGATAAATAATGCCTAGCTAGTTTTAAAAACCAAAGGGGACCATATTAGTCCAACAACCTACTGAGAAATTACACATACAACCAGATCAAAGAATATAATATATGTCTAGGCAAGGTTTATCTGAGAGCATTTGGTCTTTGCCCAAACTCTATCTACATGGCACATGGTAATTAAAAGTACCAGACTGGTGGAACTACCATTCTTGGATGTTTAACATCCAAGTATATAAGGCCTATACAAATTTGAACAGAGGGACATAAAGGACAGTTTTTAATTCCTTTTCCTTCTAGGTTGACTAAGTTCCAGCAGACTATGAGCATCTCTCAAAATGTGCTGTAACTGTGGTTAGTCACCTGACCTCTTGATCAAGGAAGCTGTGGAGACCCCACCAGATGGACTTGAAGCAGTATCTAGTCTACAAAGAGGAGAGTCAACACAGAGAAAACATTTCCTCCATGCTTCCAAGTGAAGTCAGCCATGATCAAACAGGACCTTTGACTTTTCTTCACATAGACGGAACTGGAAAAGAATGGAGCCGGGGACTCCTCCCAAGCCCATGTTACCACTGAGGAACAGAACCTCAAATGACCTTAAGAGTAAAAATAAATTGGTTTATCTGGGCCAATTGTAGGGTATTAAACACCCAAAAGGAAAGTATAACCAAAGACTAATGAGGTCAATATAATTTTTTAAGAGTCCATATGTATAGCTAAAGGCTACATAACAAGAAACAACACCAGGCAGGAGATACCTTCCTTTGAGTTCTTGGCCAGGGTGGACCAGAAGACTCATAGACAGTAACCCAGCATAAAACTTGGAAAATAAACAGCAGACCCCAATCTTATGTAAAGGAATATTAACAACTGTTTGCTGCTAGATGAGGAACAGCTGATATTCCTAAAATAAGGATCTCCAAATAGACTAACTAGATTCAACAGATGGACAAGCACTGGGGAATGGCTGGGGGTACAGACAACACAGTGGCAGTAACAGGGATGACAGTGGGGGGGTATGAGAGGGTGCCATTTGGGAAGTGGGTATATAGATGAATAAGATTGTTTTGGATTTTCTGTATGAGATACACACAAAAAATAATCAACAAATTAAAAAGAAAAGACATATTTGAGGAGGAAGCATAAAAATTTATTTCATGTTAATTAGTAGAGGTGATAAACATTACCATTGAAATCTACCTGATGACTTTATATCCATACTCAGGTACTAAGGATCCA
>NW_008360308.1:906129-937237 GCF_000622305.1 Nannospalax galili
ATATATAATGATAGAGTGCATGAAGTCAGATCAGAGGTAGTAAGGAGGATGCAGATTGAGGAGGTGTTCTCAATATGACCAAAATACAATGTATGAAATTTGAAAAAATTCTATACAAAAATAGGAAAAGTTCACAAAGTAGGGAAAGGCAAGTACAGAATGAGACTGAGCATCCTCTAAATGCTTAGAACCAGAATGCTGGCTTGGGGAATATTTACTAATAGTAAATAAAATATCTTGAAGATGAGTTCCAAGTAAAAGCATATTTTATGTGTTTCAGTTACACCTCATGCACATAGCTTGAAAGCCATTTCGCACAGTGTTTTAGTGTGCCTGTGCTTTGACTTTAACCTGCCAAGTAGAATTCCCCCCTTATGATGTCATACACTCTCTCAAAGCTTTCATATTTGGGACCACTTCATGTTTGGAATTTTTAATTAGGAATATACAACTTGTATATTATTGCTAGGTAAGATCATGACAACAAAAGCTGGATTAGCAAATGCTGGAGTAACCAGTAAAATAACAAAACAAAGAATTAGGGCTGCTTAGCCAGTGCAGAAACAGAATAAGAAATAATATCCAATTTGTCAAATGAAGATTAAAGAAACCATGTAGAAAAAAACAGATGAAACAAATAGAAAACAAATAAGGTAACAGAATTAAACTGAAACATGTTGATAAACACTTCTTATGTAAATGGGTAAGTCAACTGATCGCTTCCAAAACAGAAAGTGGCAATTACTAGAGTAGTTGAGATAGTAAGAGTAGAATATACTCTTTATAAGAAGATATCTTCAAAATAATGGCACAAATAGTTTAAAATGATGAAAAAATATACTGTGCAAAAACTAAATACCAATAAGGTAGAGTAAATGTATTAATATTAAATAAACTATTTTTTAGAGCCAAGAACATTATTATGAACAGGGACATTTATTTCCTCATAGGAAAGGAGTTAATTCATCAAGAAAATTTGCAACTCTAAATATGTATGCACCCAATAAAAGAGCTCAAATATATATGAAGCAAAAACTAATCTATGAACATCACCAAGTCTGTGTTTATAGTCAGAGACTTCAGTATTCTTTTCTCAATAATTGATAAATTAACTAAGCAGTAAATCTTGGAGGACAGAAAGGCTGCAGCAACCCTAGCAAATATTTATCCTGATTGGCATTTATATAACAGCTCAGCACTAAAATATGCATTGGTTTCAGTACACAGGGAACATCTAGCAAAACAGACCATATTCATGCCATAATGCATGTGTCAATGAACTTAAAATAGCCAGGGTCCTGCAAATTATGTTCTCTGACCACAATGATTTGACCTTGAAAACATTCAAAAATATTTTGAAAATATCCAAGTTTTTGGAAGTTAACTGACATAATTCTAAGCAATAATTGTGTGAGAGTGGAAATCAAAAGGAAAATTAGAAACTGTTTTTGCAGTGAATGAGAATAAAAATGTAAGAATCAGAATTTGTGTGAAACTTCTAAAGCAGGACTTAAAGGTAAAATCATAGCGCTAAATAGTTACATTAAAGAAAGAAATCTCAGCCCACATAGAAGATATCCTGTCAAATAAATAAATAAATAAATCCTGTCCTAAGCATTTATGTAAAAGAAAGAAATGGTTTTTAAATTATTTATTTAATAACCACATGATTAGAAGAAGCATTTCATTACAGCACTAACATATCCAATAACAACTTCCAGAACAAAGATGCATCTCCTTGAAAATTGGCTGCAAATTTTTGGTTCACAGTTGAATTAATACAGTTATACAATATTGAACTCAGTACAAACCCTATAAGACATAAAATTGAATGAGGTTTTAACCTTTAAAAAAGATCTCCATTTCATTTTAAAATATACTGTTTCATACAGAAAAACTCATATTTAATGCTACTAGCACTTAGATGTTTGCACATGCATCTCTAATCTCTATGTATCTGGTTATTACTAGTCACAGATTGTTACTTTCTGAGATCCACCCGAGCATGGATTATAAAACCATCAGGTAGATTTCAGTGGTAATGTGTTTCACCTCTACTAATTAACATGGAGCAAATTTTCATTCTTCTTCCTCAAATATAACTCATTTTTTAAAATTTGTTGACTTTTTGTGTGTAGTTCATACAGAACATCCCAAACAATCTTATTCATCTATATATCTACATCCAAAGTGGCACCCTGCCACAGTCTATCCCCCTCACTGGAGCCTATATACTCTGGCATCCCTGTTACTGACATCCACTGTGTTGTCAGCAACCCCAGCCATTCTCCGGTGCTTCTCCATCTGCTGAAACTAGTCAGCCTACCTAGAAGTTCCTTGTTTTAGGAAGATCAGCTCTTTCTCATCTTCAGCAATCAGTTACCAATATTCCTTTTGATAAGATTGGGGTATGCTGTTCATTTTCCAAGTTCTATGCTGGGTTACTGTCTCAGAGTCTCTTGGGCCACCCTAGCCAACAACTCAAAGGAAGGTAACTCCTGTCTGGCATTGTTTCTTGTTATGTAGCTTTTAGCTATACCTATGGACTCTTAAAGAATTATATTGATCCCTTTAATCTTTGGTTATACTTTCCTTTTGGGTGTTTAAGACCATACAGTTGGCCCAGATAAACTAATTTATTTTTACTATTAAGGTCATTTGAGGATCTGTTCCTAAGGGGTCACATGGGCTTGGGAGGAGACACTGGTTCCTTTCTTTTACCAGTTCCATCTATGTGAAGTCAAAGATCCTGCTCAAACATGGCTGGCTTCACTTGGAAGCATGAAGGAAATGTTTCATCTGTATTGACCCTCCATTTTGCAGATGGGACACTGGTTCAAGTCCATTTATTGGGGTCCCCATGGCCTCTTTGATCAAGAGGACAAAGGATACACCACAGTTACAGGACATTTTGAGAGAAGCTCATAGTCCCCTGGAACTAGTCAACCTAGGAGGGCAAGGAGCAAAAACTGTTCTTTATGTCCCTCTGATCAAATTGGTATGGGCCTCAAAGTATGGCTGTTACACATCCAAGAGGTTAGTTCCACCAGTCTGGTACTTTTACTTACCATATGTGTTAGTCACTTTTCTGTTGCTGTGATAGAAACACTGATCCAAGCAATTTATAGAAGGAAGAGTTTATTTGAGCTTATGGTTCCAAGGGAACTACAGTCCATCATGGCAGGAAGGCTTGGTGGCTGGAGGTGGCTACAGAAGGAGCAGCAGAAGCTAAGCTCTCACATCATCACTCAGGCACAGGAAGCAAGAGAGCTACTGGAGATCTGGCAAGGCTTAAGAATTCTCTAAGCCCACCCCCAGTGATGTGCTTCCTCCAGGATAGCCACACTTTCTAAAACCTCCCAAAACAGTGCCATCACCTGGGAACAAAATGTCAAAATACTTGGAGCCTATGGGGAACATTTTCATTCAAACCATCACATTCCACCACCTGGCCCCCATAGGCTCATGACCATATAAAATGCAAAATGCATTTAGCCCAACTTGAAAAATCCCCATAGTCATTATCAGTCTCAATACTACTCAAAAGTCAACAGTCCAAAGTCTATTCTGAGACTCAGGTATATATCCTAACTGTAAGCCCCTGTAAAATCAAAAGACAAATTACATACTCACAACATACAGTGGGACCAAATACACATTACGATTCCAAAAGGGAGGAATGGAAGCCAATAAGGAAATACTAGACCAAAACAAGACCAAAAACCAGCAGGGCAAACACCAAATCCAGTAGCTCCATGTCCAACTTCTTGGACTTTACTTCCAAAGGGCTTAGATGGCTCAGCCTCTCTAGCTTTGCTGCATGTAACACACATATTCCTCATGCTGGTACCACTCCCTGTATGCAGGTCTTCTTGGCAGATGCCTCACAGCTCTGGCATCACGAACTTCTTCTTGGGGTCTCCATTGACAACCAGGCTTTGCCTTCACAGCTTCACACAATGGCCTATCAGGGCCTTCTTTATGCAGGAGAACCCCTGCTGCATGATGCCTGGCCTCTGAAGCTCTCTGAAACCATAGAGGAAGAATCGATGACTCCCTTTACTCTTGCATCTTTCATTCCTCTAAAGCCAGCACCAGGTGAATGGCAGTATCAAATTTCACTGCAAGTTTTGGATAGACTCCACCCTGCTTTATCCATTTTAGAAGCTTTTTTTCTTCAGTGGCCTCTGCAGCATTTTCCTTTCATGAGTTGGAGGCTTAACTGGGTGTGGTCTTGCCCTGGAGGCATTCTCTCCGAATCTCTAGACTCCTCCTTAACCACTTTAATCTCCTTAATCACTTTAATCTCCTTATCAATGGGATCCTCTCCATCACATGCCAGGGCTCTAACATTAATTTTCCTAGTGCTCTTTTTCAATCCATCCTGTACATTCTGTATATCTTTCTGCCCCATTTGCTCTTTTTCGCTATAAATCTGTACACTATTCACCATTAATAGCCACGCTACCATTTCTAGGTTATGCTGTCTTGAAATTTCTTCCACCAGAGAAATTAGTCCATGGCTTTTCAACTTAGCCTCAGGCAAGCTTTTTGGCTGTGGGCAGCTCCCAGACATACTCTTTGCCAAAATATCCCAATTGCTGCTCAAGTCCTTATTTCCCTCTGGAACTACATTGTTCTCAGCACTACTTTTTTCTAGGCATTTACTAGAATGGCCTGTTAAGCTCTGCTTACAGCAAACAACCACTTATGTAGCCCAAACTTCAAAAGTCTTCCATATTTCTTCAAAACCCCACATGGTCAGGTTCTTCACAGCCAACACCTGACTCTCTGTACCAATTACTGTATTAGTCACTTTTCAGTTGCTCTGATAGAAACACTGACCCAAGAAATTTATAGAAGGGAGAGTTTATTTGAGCTTATGGTTCCAGGAGAATTGCAGTTCATCATGGAAGAGAGGCATGGTGGCTGGAGGTGGCTAGAGCAGGAGCAGCAGAAGCTAAGCTCTTACATCATCATGCAGGCACAGGAAGCAAGAGAGCGACTGGAGATCTGGCAAAGCTTAAGAATGCTCTAAGCCCTCCCCCAGTGATGTGCTTCCTCCAGGATAGCCACACTTATTAAAACCTCCCAAAACAGTGCCATCATCTGGGGACAAAATGTCCAAATACTTGGAGCCTATGGGGGACGTTTTTATGCAAACCATCACAATGTGCTAGGTAGATAAAACTTGGGCAAAGACCAAACATTCTCAGGTAAATCTTGTCTAGACATGTATTATATTCCTTGAGCTAGTTGTATGTATAATTTGTCAGTAGGTTGTTTGATTAATGAGGTCCCCTCTGGTTTCTTAAAACTAGCTAGGCATTATTTATCTCACATTGTCTAACTCTTCTGCCATGATTTCCCCATTTAAAGTGCCCCCATTTTTCCCATTTCTCCCTTAATAATACCCTTCTCCTACGGTCCCACTCTCTTAAGCTCCTTCTTTCCCTTTATCCCCATGGTTCCTTATCCCCCCCCCTTAAAATAACCCCATTTGTTACATATCTTCCATATTAATGCCTGTTTCATACTGTTCTCATTCAGATTCTTTCTTTTCCTTTACCTCTCTTGATCCTTTTCATTATCCTTGTTCCTGCAGTTATATCTGGATACATACTGACTTATCAGGAAATGGTGCTAGGATCCACATATGAGGGAGAACATATGACATTCAGTTTGGTTGTTTTTTTTCTGAGTCTGTGTTACTTCAATTACTATAACAGTTTCTAGATCTATCCATTTACCTGCAAATTTCATGATTTCATCTTTCTTTACTTCTAAGCAAAACTCCATCATATAAATGAACCACATTTTCATTATCTACTCATCAGTTGAGGGACACTTAGGTTGCTTCCATCTCTTAGTTATGGTGAAAAGAGCAGAAAAAAACATGGATGTACAAAAGTGTCTCTTCAATAGGATGAGTTTTTTGGCTATATGCCAAGGACTGGTATAACTGGGAAAAATGGTAGGTTCATTTGTAGTTTTTTAAAGAGTTCTCCATACTGCTTTCCATAGGGGTTGAAAAAGGTTGCAGTCCCATGAGCAGTGGATGAGCATTCCCCTTTCCCCACATCCTCTCCAACATTTGATATCATTTGTTCTCTTTATCTTAGCCAGTCTGGCAGGGGTAAAATGAACCCTTAAAGTGGTTTTAACTTGCATTTCCCTAATTACTAGTGACGATGAACACCTTTTAAGATGCTTCTTTGCCATCTTTATTTCTTCTTTTGAGAACTCTCTGTTCATTTCCTCAGTCCATCTTTTAATTGTGTTATCCCTCCCTTGATTCTTTGTTTTTTGATTTTGTTATGTATTCTGGATGTTAAATCTCTGTCAGATGTGTCACTGGTGAACATTTTCTCCCATTCTGTGGGTTTTCTCTTTAATTCCTTGGTTGGTTCTTTTGAAGCACAGAAGCTTTTTATTTTAATGAGGACCCGTTTGTTGATTCTTGACCTTGTTTCCAGGGCAGTTGATGTCCACTTTAGAAAATCCTTTCCTACACCTATATCTTGTAGGTTATTGCCAATGTTTTCTTCTAACAGATTCAGAGTATCAGGCTTCACATTGAGGTCTTTGATCCATTTGGAGTTGACTTTTGTGCAAGGTGAAAGATAGGGGTTTAGCTTCATTCTTCTACAGGTGGAGGTGCAGTTTTGTCAGCACCATTTGCTAAACATGCTGTCTTTCCTCCAGTGAATGTTCTTGGCCCCTTTGTCAAATATCAGGTGGCTGAAATTGGATGCAATTTTTGGGGGTCTTCAATTTTGTTCCATTGAGCTATGGGTTTACTTTTGTGCCAGTACCATGTTGTTTTTATAACTATAGCTCTGTAATACAGTTTAATATCTGGTATAGTAATCTCACCAGCATTGCTCTTAGTTCTCAGTGTTGCTTTGGCTATGCATTTCTTGTGTGCTTCCATATGTATCTTAGGATGGTTTTTATTCCCTCTGTGAAGAATTTCATTGGGACTTTGATTGGCATTGCATTGAATCTATAGATGGCCTTAGGTAGGATGGTCACTTTCACAGTATTAATTCTTCCAATCCATGAGCATGGGAGGTCCTTTCATCTTCTGATGTCTTCCTCAATCTCTTTCTTTAAAGATTTAAAATTTTTTTGTTGAGATCTTTGATGGTTTTGGTCAGGTTTACTGTTTTTTTTTTTTTTTTTCTTAAAATCTTTGGACAGGTTTATTCTGAGATATTTTATTTTATTTTATTGCAGGTGTTGTGAAAGGGAGTGTTTCCCTGTACTCTTTCTCTGATTGCTTGTTTTTGGTATATAGAAAGACTTTTGTAGATTAATTTTGTAACCTGCCACTTTAGTGAAGATGTTAATAATTTCTAGGAGTTTTCTGGTGAAAATTTTGGTGTCTCTCAGGTATAAAATCATATCATCTGCAAAAAGGGATAATTTGAGCTCTTCTTTTCCAATTATTACTCCTTTAATTTCCTTCTCTTGTCTTGTCTTATTGCACTTGCAAGAGTTCCAAGCACTATGTTAAGAAGGAGTGGAGATAGTGGATAGCCTTGCCTGATTCCTGATTTTAACGGGAATGCTTCCAGTTTTTCTCCATTTAGAACAATGTTGGCTGTGGATTTATTGTTTATTGCTTTAATTATGTTGAGGTATGTTCCCTCCATTCTAATCCCCTCTAGTACTTTGAACATAAATGCAAGTTGAATTTTGTCAAAGGCCTTTTCTGCATCTATTGAGATGACCATGTGGTTCTCAACAATGAGCCCATTTATATGATTTATGATTTTCATTGACTTACATTTATTGAACCATCCCTGCATATCTGGAATAAGACCAACTTGATCATTGTGGATGATCTTTTTTATATGTGTTTCTTTGCAGTTTGCAAGTATTTTGTTGAGAATTTTTGCATCTATGTTCATTAAGGACATGGGTCTATAGTTTTCTTTTTTGGTTGTATATTTACCTGGCTTTTGTATGAGAGTGATGCTGGCTTCATAGAAGGAATTTGGAAGTTTTCCCTCCATTTCTATTTTTTTGAATAAATTAAGTAGTATTGGATTAGTATTGGATGTAGATCCTCTTTAAAAGTCTGATAGAATTTTGCTGTAAATCCATCTGGTCTTGGGCTTTTTTTAGCTGGGAAGTTTTGTATTACTGTTTCAATTTCCTTATGTGTTATGGGTCTGCTTAAGCTGTGAACTCTTCTTGTATTAGTTTTAGTGGTCCCCATGCATTTAGATACCTGTCCATTTCTTTAGGTTTTCAAATTTAGTAGCATATAAGTTTTTAAAATATTCCCTTACCATGTTCTGGATCTTTTTGGTGTCTGTTGTGATGTTTCCCCTTTCATCTCTGATTTTGTTGATTTGGAGGTGCTCATTCTGTCTTTTGGTTAACTGGGCTAGAGGTCTGTTAATCTTGTTTATCTTTTTAAAGAACCAGCTCTTGGATTCATTGATTCTTTGTATTGTTTTCTTTGTTTCTATTTCATTCATTTCTGTCCTGATTTTTCTTATTTCTTCTTGTCTTCTGGGTTTGGGTTTCATTTGTTGTTGCTTTTCAAGTGTCTTGTATTGTAATATTAAGTCATTTATTTGTGTTCTTTCTGATTTTTTAATGTAGGCACTTAGAGCTATAAACTTCCCTCTAAGGACTGCTTTCACCATGTCCCTGAGATTTGGTTGTGCTGTATTGTCTTTTTCGTTTAGTTCCAGGAATACTTTTATTTCTTTCTTAATTTCTCCTTTTACCCATTCATCATTCAGGAGTGTGTTGTTTAATCTCTATGTTTTCATATAGTTACTAGGGTTTCTTCCAGTGTTGATTTTAAGCTTTATTGAATTATGGTCTGATAGAATGCATGGAATTATGTCATTCTTTTTGTATTTGTTAAGGTTTGTTTTATGATCTATTTTGGAGAAAGTTCCATGGGGTGCTGAATAGAAAGTATATTCTTTGGTGCTTGGGTAGAATACTCAGTAGATGTCTGTTATGCCCATTTGATGTATGATATTCTTTAATTTAGATGTCTCTCTATTAATTCTCTGTTCTGTTAACCTATGTAATGGAGACAATGTGGTATTGAAGTCCCCCACTATTAATGAGTTGGGATTAATCTGGGTCTTAAAGTCCTGTAGTACTGATTTTATGAAGTTGGGTGCACCAGAGTTTGGTAAATATATGTTCATGATTGTAATATCTTCTTGATCAATTGTTCCTTTGATCAGAATGATGTGGACTCTTTATCTCTTCTGATTAGTTTTTAAAGTCTATTTTATCGAATATTAGAATTGTAACGCCTGCTTTATTCTTAGTACCAGTCTCATGGTATATTTTTTTCCATCCTTTCACCTTAAGGTAGTGCCTGTCCTTGAAACTGAGATGAGTTTCTTGCAGACAACAAAAAGATGGGTTTTGTCTTAATCCATTCAACTAGTCTGTGTCTTTTGACTGGGGCATTCAGTTCATTCATATTTAAAGTTATTATTGAAAGATGTGTATTCATTCCTGTCATTTTTATTTCTGTTCACATTCATGGTATAGCTGTGCATCTCCATAGTTATACCTTCATTAAGTTTCTTTCCATAATTCCTTGGGGATAGTCATTCCTTTCTTCAGCTTTTCATGTTTCTTCAAGAACTCTCTGAAGGTCTGGTTTTGTGGACATGAATTCTTTCAGCCTATTTATGTCATGGAAGATTTTTCTTTCCCTTTCGACTATAATAGACATTTTCGCTGGGTAAAGTAATCTGGGTTGGCATCTGTGGTCATTTAGAACCAGGAATACTTTGGTCCCGGGTCTCCTGGTTTTCATAGTTTGCACTGAAAAGTCAGCTGTAATCCTGACGGGTTTTCCTTTATATGTGACTTGTTTTCTCTTTTGCAGCTTTAAGTATTCTCTCTTTTTTCTGAACATTTAGTGTTTTTCCTGTGATGTGCCTTGGAGAGTTTCTTTTCTGGTCCTCTCTATTTGATGTTCTATATGCTTCTTGTATTTGTATGGACACACCTTTTTTAATTTGGGGAAATTTTTTTCTACAATCTTGTTGAAGATCATTCATTAAGTTTTCTCTTTTTATGGTGTCACACAATTCCTGAATATTCCATTCTTGTGTTATTTTGAAATTCAAGTTAGTGCTCATTTTAGAAATTAATTCCTTTTCTTTGCCTAATATTATTTCACTATGTGGGTATACTGCAATTTTTTTTACTAACTGGTTAATGTACATTTAAATATTTCTGTTTCTTTGCTTTTTATAAATAAAACTTTTATAAGTAGTTATATAAGAAAACATTTCTTCTACCCCATCTCTCCTTCTAGCAGGGGGACTGGCACCTCAGACCCCTGGACTGACCTCTTGGCCCAAACTCGCCACTGCTTCCTGATCCTTTGCATCCAGACCAAGCCAATTCCTCCCTCTAGTCCCCACCTCCCTTTGCATTTCAGGGTGGCCCAACCCCACAGGTTCCTGGAACCAGCAGCTTGCCTGGGTAAGTTTGGCTGTGCACACTGTGCCTTGACTCCCCCAGCCTCATTCACCCTCCCAGCTCCCCCACCCCATCTCTTCTCCTATCAGGGGCACTGGCCCATCTCTGTCTGTTGTGACACCCCAGACTAACCTCTTAGCTCAGAATCCCCACTGCTTCCTTATCCTTTGTGTCCAGACCAACCCAATTCTACCTTGTAGTCCCCAGGAGCCCTGGGACCTCTTCTTACCCTCACCTCTCATTGCATCCCTGGGGGGCAGCATCTTTCCTGGGCCCTGCATCCAGGCCAGCCCAGCCCTCAAGTTCCTGAGGCCAGCATCTTTCCTGGAGGGATCCAGACCTTAGAACAAAGCCTGAGAGCATTTATTCCTCATCCAACTTGGACCTCTGTTGGAACTCCTAATCAGCAAGACAAAAGCAATTTGGCCACTCCAATATAAAATCAAAAAAGAGACCCTGAAGCACAGACCAACCAGTTTTTCATGCCCAAAAAATAAACCACAAAGGCACATAAAGTTTACAAAAAGAGGCAGACCAAAACTCAGCAAAGAAAGGCATGAGTCTCACTCTCACCTAAGAACCAGAGTCTACAAAAGAAATCCACATGTCAAAGTCACAGAGAAAAAAATAATGAAAAATCAAAATAATACATCCCCACCAATTACCATCAGTCCTCTAGAGGAGTACAATGAGAACTCCCTAGAGATAACACAGGACATGGAATTCAAAGAACAATTATAAACATGATAAAAAAATTAAGTGAATTTAAAGAACACACAAAGAAAGAAATTAAAGAACTGAAAGAAGATAGGGACAAACTTCATAAACTTCTCAATGAATTCAGAAAGGAATTAGAAATATTGAAGAATGCTCAGGCTGAAATGAAGAAGGAAGTGAAACACTCAGTAAGCCAATTAGAAATGATGGGAGAAAGCCTCACCAATAGGATGAATGAAATGGAAAACAGAATATCAAGACTGGAAGACAAAGTGGACGAATTAGACCACTCAAGCAAAGACTATGAAGCAATAAGAGCTCCTCAAACCCAACTATGGAAAGCTGCAAATCAAAGCCAGGCAGGGAGTAGTGCACAATAAAAATGCTGAAGAGGGGAAGATTAGGCAGTGCCCATTTCTGCCTGACCTCAGTCACACAGGGGTAAGTTTGTTCAAAGTCACCACAGAATTAGAAAATCTGAGCATTGGTTGGAGCTGCCAGATGAACAGACAGGGCTACTAATCAACTCAAATGCAACAAAATCAACACTCCAAAGGAAAGTAGGAAATCCAGAATTCCCACACCAGCACAGCCACACAACCCAGTATACAAAGGCTCATGCACTGTGGGGTAGAATCAAGAGGAAAAATGTCAACCCAATCTAGTACCAAGATGTTCTAGCTAGAGAAATGGCTCAGCAGTAAAGAGAACTGGCTGCTCTTGCAGAAGGCCCAGGTTTGATTCCCAGCACCCACATGGTGGCTAACAGCTGTCTATAACTCCAGTTCCAGTGGAGCTGACATCCTCTTCTGACCTCGGCTAGGCATTGTACAATATAGGTGTACTTACTTACATGCAGGCAATACACTCATACACATAAAATAAAAATAAATATTTTAAATAAAATATTTTAAAAAGATAGTCTAGATGTTAAGATTAGCAAAGGTTCTAAAACAGCTATTGTCTATGTGTCATACGCAAATAAAACAGAAATTTAAGAAGTACACTGTAATCCAAAATATTCTTAACAATCTAGGCAGAAATTCTAAAATTGAAAGCTATTATATCTAAAGTTACAAACAGACTAGATGATTTAACATCACTGCTGAGATGACCAAGGAAAAATTTCCCGAATGTAGAGCAATAGGAATGAACAATTATAGGCCTGAGGAAGAGAGAAACAGTTTACAGGACGGAAGAAGGAAGAGATTGACTAGAGATTTAAAAAAATTTTTTTTCAAGATAAAATTTCTTAAATGTTTATAATTTATGAACGTATAAGTGAAGGTCTCATCTCATTTTTTTAAATATTTTATTTATTACTTTTATTTTATGTGTATGAGTGTTATGCCTACATGTAGGTAAGTGCACCTGTGTCTTACAATGCCCGCAGAGGACAGAAGAGGCTGTTGGATCCTCTGGAACTGGAGTTATGGACAGTTGTTAGCTGCCATGTGGGTGCTGGGATTCAAACCCAGGTCTTCTGCAAGAACAGTCAGTGTTTTTAACCACTGAGCCATCTCTCCAGCCCCTCATCTCATTTTTTATTTCCTTGACCCCCACACCACTGCTTCCTTTCTACTCCAAATCAGGAAAGAAGCTAGGAAAGCCTCCAGAAAGAAGCTCAAACCACGCATTCCTGGTTACATGCAGGGACCCACATCCTGATCTTAATCTCTAACCACTATAAAACCACAGGTCAATCCCCTTGACCTACCCCCCTGATCTGTTGATGCATAAACATAATTCTCACCTCAAAGGGGATAAGAGGTAGTTTATTCTGGAGCCAAACATGAGTGACCATGGCTTGGGAACACAGATTTTTACCCAAATTCGATGTTCCAACATGGTAACAGTTTTGTGAAGTATTTATAGTAAGAGAACAAAGAAAGTCATAAACAAGGCACTCTTGAAATGCATTGGTGGAGACATTAGGTAGGTGGGTTTCAGCAAGAAGGGAAATCTCTGGTATACATCTCAGATGCTATCTGACAGTGTTCTTTTGGTTGTTGGAAGCTTGGTGTTTGTACATTTCAAAGGTTTTACCTAATGGTCACAAAGATATCAGTTCATACACAGAGGGAGACCATAAATGACTCAAGAGGGCTAAGGATGGCCCAAGATAATTTGGCTCTAGACCTGCAACATTCCAACTGTTTTATGATCATTTAAGCTCTGGTCAGTTAATTAGACTTGCAGAAGGTTCAGTAGAAGAGACAGCTTCTCTCTGAGAACTTTCATTCACACCTCTCATGCTATTTGGGATCTGTTTGGGAAAGCAATTTTACTCTCCCTTGAAGTCGCATCAACTGAGTAGCAAATGTCAAATGTCCACATGCTCTTGGGTATATGTGGCACCATGGGGATTGATAGTTATACCATGTTTTCTGTTTTCAGTAACAGAGGAAAGCATCTACTTCTGAGGGGTCACTAAAATATGACATCACAAATCACTGATTAATGAGCTGTGGTGGGGCTGTAATCCCAGAGAGGTTGAAGGAGGAGAATTAGAACTATAAGGTCATCCTCAGCTCTAAAAGTACTCCAGGCCAGTCTGAGCTTCATGAGATTCTATCTCAGAAAAAAAAAAAAAAAAAACCTGCCATAAACTTATAGACTCAAGAATTTTATTTAACATCTGGCAAGGCTAACACATATACATACACATATACACACAGAGACAGACACAGAAACACATGAGTGCATGCACATATACATACATATACATATATACATGTGCACACTCCAAGGAATAACAGTTAACACACTTAAATCAATTCTAAGAATAAAATCTTGCAGGCAATCACAGAATTTAAGACTCTTCATGAGAAAGAATATTGACTTGAAGAACCAATCACCATGTTATTAAAAACTACTGTGCCAAGGGCTAAGAAAGTAGTTCAGTATAAGAACATTTACCTAACATATACAAAGTCCTGGGTTCAGTCATCAGCATAGGAAAAAGAAACTTAAAACAATATGGAAATGTAAAATATATATATATATTTAATAAAATAAATCTATTGGCTGTAGACCCAAATTACAAGACAAACTACAATGTGAAGGAGGGTGACTTCAACATTTCCTGAATATTTAGCATCTATGGATCCTACTACATTTCCTACAAGGTACATAAAACTCTATACAGCAAACAATTGCCCAGTCTAAACCTTCCAGAATGCAAAAGTTGTGTGTCAGTACATCAAAATATTCATGGCGATGTGGTGCTGACATCAGAATCAGCAAATGGATTCCTGAAATAGAGCATTCAGACATGCATGTGTCCATAGTCAAGGACTCGGGTACTTTGTAACAAAGGCACCCAAAAAGAAGGAAATTATTTTCAACAATTACCATCAGAATGCATAGGGAGGATTCAAAGTCATGCCGTTATTACCTGCATCTTGTTCTCACCTGCCCTCTGCACGCAGGTCCTGGTGATCTCCATGGAATGAATTCAGATGAGGTGCAGAAAGCAGTTTAGCAGACAAGCAGAGCTTATTACAAATAACATGAATGTTCAGATAGACTTTATTCTGTTTCTAGGACTCCCTACAGCAACTTCCTGAGGGACTAAACACTTCTGTTCAGGCGACTGGCCAGCCCACTTGATTAGCTCCCAAAAGACTCCTGTTAGATCATCATATCAAAAGCTTCCTGGTTCCTGGCAGTTCAAAATCATGTCTCCACCCCAAAGCCAAAGATACAACTTAGATGACGTTCTTTTGACTAAAAATCTTGTAGTAGACTAAGATAAAAATTAAAGAAGAAAATAAAATTTAAAATCCATAAAAATAGCCCATTTCCTCAACCAAGCTCTGCTACCTTCACCTTCTCTTTTTTTTTGGTCTTTTTGAGACAGGGTCTCCCTGTAGCCCCAACTGTCCTGGAACTCACTATGTAGACCAGGCTGGCTTTGAACTCACAAAAAACTGCCTGCCTCTGCCTCCTGAGTGCTGGGATTAAAGGTGTGCGCCACCAAGCCCAGCGACACCTTTCTCTTTTTAAAGACAGTGTCTCTGTGTGGAACTCTTGCTGGTCTGGAACTCAATATGCACGCCAGACTGGGCTACTTGTTGCAGCCTCTCTCCTCTACTCGTGCCTCTCTCCTGAGTGCTAGAATTACAGTCATGCGTCACCATGCCTGGCTCCTTCCTTCCTTCTACCTGTGTATCTCTCTATTGTAGTTTACAACTTGTGGGAGTTGTGGTTTTCTCCTTCCACAATGTGAATCCCGGGCATGGAAATCAAATCTTTACTGTTACCTGCTGATCCAATTTGCTGGCCTTTTTTTTTTTTTTTAAGTTGACTGTAAAATTTATCCAGAATTTATGTTCTCTGAACATGCAAAGAATTGAAAATACCTAAGACAGTTCAGAAAAGTTGCTCTACTTGACACTGAATTTGGACACAAGCATTTTATAACAAATAATTTTTTAGCAAGGCAAATGTTAATTGACTTCGGTTTTTAAATTTTTTAATGACTCAAGAATTTTATACAGTGTATCCTGATGATATTCAGACCTCTTCCCTCATTTCCACCCTCACCTTACCAAGCCCCCCCCCGCCCCTGCCATGCACTACTTCATGTCTTCCATTAGCAAATGAAAAACCCCATTCATCTTACATAAAAACAGAAAGATTTCTCTTTTTTTCAGCAGTAGAAACCCTTGGGTTTCTTCATCAAAGTTAGCTGTTCATAGCCCTTATATGCAGGTTACACTTTGGTTGTTTCAGGACATCATTCATCACAATAACCCCACTGTGGTCCAAAAACATTCTTCAACAGGGTGATTTCCCACAGGGTTTTACTGTGAGTAAAAGCAGAAGCTAGGTGCTCACAGCAGGCAGTATTTAGCTCACAGGCCTCCAACCCAAGATTCTCTGAGTGGTAAGTGGGAAGTTTCACAGCTTCACACAGTGCTTTACACCAGTGTCATCTAGTTCACAAACAAATTTAACTAAAAATGAATTCAATGCTAAAAACTATTTGATTTAACAGAGCTCCAGCAATGAATCAGACAGGTAAAACCCTTATAACGAGCTGGCCAATAAGCAAATAAAAACTGCTGTGTCTAAAGAAAGACAAAGGGAAAAGAAAGCAGAGTGAGAAAAGCAGGGTGTTATGAAAGATCCTCACAAATACCTCACAGGTATTTGAGTATAAAATGGACAGAGCAGCGCAAGAAGAGACATAATGTGTCTCCTAAAGTTCAACCAAATCACCCTCTAAGAATGAATGCTCCAGAAAATACGTGACCCAGGAACACCGTTTAATCGATGAAATCTAAATTCAATGGCCCTGAACACTGAAACCAAAGAGTTTCTGTTGTGTTTGGTCTTATGAAAACTGATACAGGGTGAGGAATTCTCAACATGGCATTTACCATGGGCCAGTGTGTTGTTCCCATGCACCGTCCATTAAAAGGAAGACCCAGGTCAGGAGCAGTGATTTTCTGGCCTTGTTAGCAGCTCTGGCCTGTAGAAAAGCTGCATGAGATGAATGTCCTCATCCTAAAGATACAGACCATTAAGAATGACCAAACTTGATTTATTACTATATTTGTTAAGTGGACCAAGTAGTTTGGGTTGTCACATTGTTTATATAGGGAAAAAGTGATTTTGTTTCTCAACAAAGTACAATTTCCCCTTGACAGTTCTAATTCTCATGGTGTATAATATATGTATTATAATATGTTTATATAGGGAAAAAGTGATTTTGTTTCTCAACAAAGCACAATTTCCCCTTGACAGTTCTAATTCTCATGGTGTATAATATATGTATGATCATATTTGGGCATTTACCTGGAAATCACTGCTGTTTACCCAGTGGCCACTTTTTTATCCTTCTTTGATTTTTCTCATGTGTCCAAGTTTTGCTGACAGCTGGCTCCTGTCCCTTCGGGGGAATTGGCTTAACTGTTAGCCTGTTATATATTAGCCCTTAAAAGGGCTTTTCTTGGCTCAGGACAGGAATACAGACCAAGGATAACACCTACCCAAATGTAATGATCATGTCAGAAATGAGTCAGCATCTCAGTTCAGTTCAGTGAGACACAAGGGAACAGACTTGGGAAGGAGACAGGAGCAGTAACTTTGGGGAAGTCTCCTTCATCTTACTTAAGAACCATTAAAAATCTAGGTTTCTTCTTTAGTTGAATATCTTCATATACAGAATAGAGGGTTGTAGTTCCTTCAGCGGGCTTTCCCCAGCGTAGAGGTAAAATGAAAACCAAGAGCAAAGTAAACTCTGAAAAGGATAAAATAAGGACTCAGGTCTCAATCAGCAGAGCAGTTCACTGCCTCAGTAAAGGTCTTTTGTAGTTTAGGTGTCTTGAATCAGGTTTTCTATTTCCTTTGGCTTCAAACATTCCAACTTACAGAGAAATTGATAAAATCATGTTTCTAGAATTGTGGAAACAAGAGCTCTGCTATGTGACTTCTCCCTGGTACAGTGCTGCCTCCCAACATAACGGCATTAACAAAACCAGGCTAACAACAAAAAATCTGATTATAAAGATGTGTAATGTCTGGAACTGGAGAGATGGCTCAGTGGTTAAGAGCACTGGCTGCTCTTGCAGAGGACTTAGGTTCGAGTACCAGCACCCACATGGTGGCCAACAACAGTCTTAACTCCAGTTCCAGGGGAATCCAACACCTTCTTCTGACCTCCTCAGGCCTTGCATGGCATGGGTACACTTACACACATGCAGGCAATACACTCATATACGTAAAAATGAAAATTAAATTTTTAAAAAAGATGTGTAAAGTCAATGTTGACAAGACCTATGGGGAAATGGAGACCACTGAAAATTGTTTTTAGCAAATACACAGCAATGGATTCAGTCTTTCTAAGGAGAAATCTGTTGCTATGTATTAAAACCTTTAAAATTACTCACAGTTTTGACCCAGAAATTCCACTTCTGTAATTATATCCCAAAGAATTCTCTTGAAGAAAAATAAATAAAAATTTAAGTACTCAGAAAAACACAGTGGAAAATAGAAAAAAAAATACTGGTAAATAATCCAATTACCAAGCACATGGAAAGGATAATAAATCAACCTAAAGAAATACAATACTGCTATTCCAAATAAAAAATATTGGAACTATGTCCAACTTGGAATGAATATGAAATAAAGTTAAATGAAAATAGTAGAACACAAAATGTTGAGAGCATGTTATTCCCTAGGACATTAGCTTTTCTGTGTGCTCATAAATTATGAAATCAAATCTTCCACAGGGGTAGAGAAATACACACACACACACACACACACACACACACACACACACTACTGTCTACTATCGCTCAATAACAGATACAGCAGCAACAATTTTGAACAGCTTGTACATACTGAGCCAGGCAGTGGAGACCCAAAGGGATACAAAGATAAATATTGTCTTTATAAATTCATAGTGGAGTGAGTGACACAACAGGTCAACAAGTAATTCTATGAATGCATTAGGTATTCACTGGTTATCATAAATTTGGTACCTAGTATGGTGGTATGCAGTGTGTACTTGGGTGATATACTGTAGGCTGAATACATACAGCTTCCCAGAATTCATATGGTGACATCCTATCATCCAAAGTGATACTTAGAGGTGGGGCTTTGTGGAGCTCATGTGGATAGGGCTCCCATACTGGCATTAGTGTCCTCACGGAAAGAATGGAGGGTGCTCATTTCTCATGTGTCCTGCATATAGGCACACAGTGAAAACCTGGCCATCTAAGAAGCCAGGAAGAGATCCCTCAGCACAAATCAAATCAGATAGCACCTTGACCTTGACTTTCTCCATTACACAGAGCTATCTAAATAAACATCTGATATTTAAAATACCCAGTCCACGCATTTTGGTGTGGCAGCCCAAGCAAATTGTCAGGTATCTTTGAACTGGATGACAAGGAATCAGTTTGCCTAAGAAGGGACATTAAAGCTGAAATTTGAATGATAATTTAAAAAATTATTTCAAAGAGCTAGATGAAGGAAGTTCAATAAAAGAAAAGAAATGAGATGACTAAAGGATTAGCATGTTCTAATAAAGAGACCAAAGTGGCTGATGGTTGTGTTTCTCCAGAATAAATAGAGCAAAGAATGGCCTTCTAGAAGGACCTAGGAGCCATATTAACCCAGGACCTTCCCCACCACAGTAAAGAACCAGATTGATATGAAGTGTAACAGAAGCCCCCAAAAGAGTTTAAGCATAGAAAGGAAATGATCAGAGGGTTTTTTGTTGTTGTTGTTGTTGTTTTTTAAGAAATCACTCTTGGTACTCTATGCAGGAAGAACAGTAAGGAAGGTATAATAGTGTCCCAGAGAGAGATGGTGCTGACTACTCAGAGCAGGGCAATAGCAATACCATTCAGAGCAGCAGAGGCACATTTGAAGGTAACATCAACAGGACCCAGAAATAAATTCAGGATGAAAACGGAGGGTAGGCAAGTCACTGAGGCCACATTCTAAGAAGCTGGGCAGGACTTCTTGATACTTCACTGCTCATGAAGAGCAAAGGGGATGGAGAACACCATCACTAATGAATGATCCATGCGATTTCCAGGTAGTTTCCACAGTCAATCCACTATTAGGGCCCTACATCCAGAAGGCATATGATGAGAACAAAAACCAAAACACTCAGTGAATGTAACCTGACACTGGGGAATCAAATCCCAGAATGAAGAGAAGGACCATGAATTCCTTGAGCCATGAAGAGGGAACTGTACTATACTTGTGGCTCTACCACGGACTCAGGCAAGTTGTACATCCCTGGATTGAGGTTTTTTTCCTAGACACCATTCCCTGTAGAAATGTTCCAAGTCTGGAACTCTCTTTGAATACCTAGTTTTAAGAGCCAGAGATTGTGAAGGACTGCTGCAAAAGAGCATTTTCTGGACCCTACTGGTCCACTGTATTTATGAGCTCAGTGGCTGTGGCTGCCTGCGCAAGACCTGCACAACATCAAGCCAGTTAAAATTCTAATATATATGACAGGGGGGTTCATGACTTCCACCCCAGCTAAATAGTGCTGGCAGCTGAAGTCTGCAGGCAGCCAGAGGGAGGGAAGAGTCAGCAGGGAGGGAAGTAGCCCATGGAAGGTTGTCCATATTCCAGTTGATGCCCCTACACTCATGTACATATGGACAGTATTGATTATACTCAGTGAATTATAAAAAGATGCCATGAGAAGTGCCATGGAAGAGGTCTGAGAGGAATTAGAGTAGTGGAGGGTTGGTAGGATCAAAACATATATGAAAGTCTCAAAGAATTAATTTTTAAAAAAAGACATATTTTCTCCTGGAGATCTTTATCTGAGTGTCCTTACTGGAGTATTAATCTACATTTACAAGAGAAAACCAGCATTTTCTATCACATTGCCCATAAAATTGCACTTAAGAAGTCTATTTCACTTAGCAAGGAAATCTCCCTGAGGCCCATCCTAGGCAGAAACAGAGAAGACAGGGATTTCTGGGAAGGATACTTCAACCTAACAGAGTTGACAAACACATCTCTCTGGCAATGTTGGGGCTAGTGGTAAAGACGTGGTTCCTGGGTAACCAGAAGTTTGATCACTCACTGCAGCTGAATACTCGATACATCAAAGCCATGTTGGCTTTCTTGTGATCGTCTTATGAACATATCTATTAATTCTGAAGTTCCTCTGTCACTCTAATGAAAGACATACACTTAGACCTCAGCCATAACAGCTTCTATTAATGCATTCAAGATGCAAAGGAGGAACAGGATCAAGTATAACAGAGCCTTTCCCTCCCAAAAGGAAGGAACTGAAAGCCTGTTGCCCCTTGCTCCTAATATTATCCAATGCTCCAACCACTGTTCAGTAGAAATGGCAAGCCAGTCTCATGTCTAGAATTTGCTTTACTGTGTGTACACTGAGGATACTATAGATTAGTGATAAGAAATAAATGGACAGAGTCATCCGTAATTACTTGCATAGCTCACAGTGTCCATGAACTGAAACAAAATAATTGCTCAAAATTATGACTATTCTTAGTGTTCATATTTTTCCCTGTGTATTGTCAGATGGGAGATCATATATAATAAAATAAACAGTGTCCTCAGCCACAGTCTGACAGTACTCACAATAATAAGTTTTGTAGGGCTATTCATTAAAGTGTCCTTCAGTTTAATCAAGTGGCACCACACAAAAGCACAGTTTTAATAAAGAGGTTTGCAGGGGCCTGGGATGACAGACATGAGCTAGAACAACATTGCAACATACTAAATGATGTCTTCCCATTTTGTGGATAAGAGCTTTTATTCTTTGTTCCTTCTAGGTAAGTCTCAGAGAAGCGTTAGTGTAACTTTTTAAAGTTTTAAAACTTAAATCCTCAGATGACATGGAGCATTAAAAGAAAAAGAAGGAAAGCATGTAAGGGCAGAGCCGACTCCCACTTTCTGCTACATGCCAGCCAAGGGTCCCCAGGTTGTGCAGAAGCTGAGAGGGACACGGTACAAAGTAGGTGCAATGGTTAATCTCACTGGCCAACTTGACACAACTTAGAATCATCATGGAAAACAACCACCAGGCATGGCTGTGAGGGAGAGTCTGTATTAGGTTAACTGAGGTGGGAAGACCCACATTAAGTGGGAGTGGTACCACTCCATGGACTGAGATCCTGGATTAGAACATAAGGAGAAGTGAACTGAGTACCAGCATTCATCCCGCACTGCCTCCTGACTGTGGATCCAATGTGACCAGCTCACACAAGTTCTTGACATCAAGACTTCCCCACCAGGAGAAACTCTATATTCAAATTCTGAACCAAATTAAAAACTTCTTTCCTTAAGTTTCTTTTGTCAGATATTTTCTCACAGCAATAAGAAAAGTAACTAATAAGTAAGGGTTCATAAAGTCAAGACTTCAGGGGACAAAGTGATAGCAGAGGAAACAATAAAGGAGCAAGAACAATGCCGGGCAGTTGGGAGGCAGAGGCAGGCAGATCTCTGTGAGTTCAAGGCCAGCCTGGTCTACATAATGAGTTCCAGGACAGCTGTGGCTATAGAGAGACCCTGTCTCAAAAAGACCAAAAAAAAAAAAAAAAAAAAAAGGAGCAAGAACAAATTAGGACAAGAGTTTACAAACAACCCCCAAATCTGAGCTTTCAGATAACAAAGTTTATATCTCATTTTCTCTATGCACCCATAAGCATTCTTGTTGGGACATTGATACTCCAATTATCCAGAGACCTGTGTTTGAATGCTTACTAGGCTGCTGCTAAGGCCACACCCATCTGCTGGTACAACTCTCCCCACCTTCCTAGCTGATTCTGCACATGTCCCAGTCTAACACATCCCAAACTTTCAGGGACAATCAGGGCCAAACTCCATGAGATGGAGGTAGCTTAACTAAATGTCTCTCTCCTTCCCACTTCCTGCACATCACCAAGGTCACACATTCTTCCCTAGAATGCAAAATTATCTCCCCTCCCCCTGATTGCAAATACATACATCAAACATATCAAACACACGGCATGGAACCTCCCTATTCCTCTGAAACTCGTAAGAAGGGACCCCCACACTGCTACATGGGCTTGAACTCTCTTCAGAGCCCCCACCATGCTCTTGTCTGTCTGTCTGTCTGTCTGTGGCATTAATAATTCTCCTAAAAGATCTCTTACACAAAGGACAATCAACCTCAGTTCCCCTGTTGAGTCACAAGCCTGAAACCTCTCAGTCTGGGCTTACACAGAGCATCTGGAATCTTGAACACTGCCAATTGCCATGTTAGCGGAAGTAAAATCACTGTGTTCAAACAAAATTGGACACTATAGCAAAAGCCAGTACATTTCCCATCTTCTCAAAACTCAATAATTTAAAGCTAGGCACATAAGTCCACTTGACCCCAGGGTCCAGAGGTACCATCCAAGACATGCCTACAGGGGAAAGTGAGTGTCTGTAGGCAACACTGTTGATAAAGCCAGTCAGAATAGGAAAGAGGGCTGATCACCATCAGAATGAGCACCCAGAGCCTGCCCTGCCTCAATTTCCTTTCAGGGAAGTGCTCTGTTTCACCTACATAGAAGAGATGGTGATCAGTTCCTCCTACTTGTCATCCCTGAAGACTTCTTCTGGACAGCAGCTGGAACAACTGCCTATTTTTTTTCATGTGCATGTGTGTGCATTTATTTTCACAAGTATGGAGGATGCAAAGTACACATATGTGCATGTGGAAGCCTCAGACTGACCCTAGGAATCTTCCTCAATAGCTATCCACCTTCTTCATTGAAGTAGGGCAAATGAAATATGCTAGGACTCTAAAGCCCTAAAAGAGTAAATGTGGCCTAGGGCACTGGGACAGAGATATGGAACAGAGTGAATTATGGCAGAACAAATCTCCATTCTTATGGTTATAATAATTCATTTACAAACCATTAATCCAGAATGTTGCCCCTCTCTGTCCTTCTCTTCCTGGTTCCAAGTCCCTCTTCCTCCCTTCATTCTATGGCAGGCAATGAAGCATTCTGCTACACTTCTATTCTTTGGATGATGTGAAATGAGATTTTATTAATGGTAAACATCCATTCTAACCATTTCCTGCCAAGCCTGTGAGTAGCAGCTTCTGTGTCTATGCAAGTGACGTATATTATAATAACACAAAGTCAGGCAGAAATGAGTTAAACTCTGTCTTTAGATAATCAGTGATATCTCAGGTGATATACACGATCGCTCCTAACATCTCTCATGCAGGATGAAAATATTTTATATGCATGATTAGCTTGACTTATCTTAAAATGGATATGTAATCTCTGTTACCGTGTTGATTCTAGGATTAACATTTAAATGTGTACACTGAGCAACACACAGCAAGGAGCATTAGGGAAATGATTGTCATTACATTATAGGATATTATATTTATTTGTAAGTTATGCATTGGTAATTTCCAAAATTTCTTTCTTTCTACTGTTTGTGAACAAGATGGAGTTTAGTGGCCCTCAGCATCTCCTTCTTAGCTGATATTGGCTTAAGGTGCCTGCAACAGTCTACCCCACAGAAAACAGAATGATAATAGAGGTAAGCACACACCGAGGAATTGGGCCAGCTCACTGTGTCATTGGCACAGAAGATTAAGACAAAAGGAGTTGTGCAGCACTAAAGAGAGGTGAAAGCTCCCACGGTGAGCAAGGACAAAGTAGACAGTTTACAATGGATAAAAGAAAACCGATGGAAAGAAACTGTTAAAGAAATTCGGATGAGCTAAGCAAATAATGTGGAAATAGACACTGGCTCAAATCTTTACAACTTGCTAGTCTGAGAGTGTGGGTGCTCCTTAAATCTCAGTGCTGTGCTTAGGATGCAGGAGTCCTAACATCTGTCTCACATCATGTAGAGTATAATATGCGCTTTTTAAAGGCTTTTAGAACTCTTTCTAAATTAGATTTGTCAACCCTGGAGTATATTTTCAATGGAAATTATGCAAGTTAATTTCCTCAATGTCTTTATAAACAGTACTGAAAATTAGTTTTCATTATATATTAAAATCTTTAATAATATTTACTTTTACTCTACAATTCTACTTCTCAAAACTTAAATTTAATTTTAATTATGTACAGGCCCAAAGAGCTACAATCAGAATTGGAAACAGTCTAAATATCCCCCGACCCAGTTGTGTATATCAGGGGAGGGGGTAAGTAAAGGGTTTCAATAACGTATGGTAAATTTATTCAATAAAACATCATGCAGATTTTAAAACTGAAGGTATAGAATACAAATACCATTATACCTGAAGATAAGTAAATGGTAAATCAATTGCAAGCAGAAGATATTATAAATGGAAATACATTTAATATCTCTAAACCACCCCGCCCCCTCAAAATCATCATAGCTTAGCAGCACTGTTCACTATATGGTATTGACTATTTCACCCTAGTGATCATGTGACTCATTGGGAGCGTCTCAGAGTTGAGAAAGTGTCATACCACAATTACCAGCCAGGAAAAGATCAAAATGCCAAATTCAAAGTACAGTCTCTCTTGAAGGTGTATCATGTCCCACCATCCAGCCATTGCCACTTCAACTCAGGTCCCATCTGTATTCAGTTACATGAATGCTCAGCTGTCCTGCTTTCTCTGTGTTTATGAAGCTGTCTTCTCATTCTGCTTCCTAACCGTCCTCACTGGTCTTTCTGTCTTTTTCACTGACTGCTTTCTCTTGTCAACAATAGAACTCATCCCAAGGTCCCTACTGATCTCATACATAACCAACTTCCTAAACTCAGGGCCAAGACCAGTGCTGAGGCTTTATGACCCATCTTCAGGTCTCTAAGATAGGCCTCTCCTCTGAAATATAAGAAAGCAGATCTCATTGTCTACTTAATACTTCCACATGGATATTTTCCAGCAACTTGGTCTTCTGTCTACTGAGTCCATGTGAGTAAACATGACCAACTTTTGATGAAACTAGTAGATGTAACAGATCATCCACTGGCAGAGGGTCTACTGACAAAACATGCCTCAGAACTTTATAATATGTCCCATCTTGTTGCCTGGACTATAGTAACATCGGTCTTCCTAATTTCTCTCTCTCTCTCTCTCTCGCTCTCTCTCTCTCTTGCTCTTGCTCTCGCTCTCGCTCTTGCTCTCTCTCTCTCTCTCTCTCTATCCTTCTGATCTATCCCCTTATGGTATATTTTCCACATATCAGTGTGAGAAAAAGTTCCCAGAAAGAACTGCATCTTGGACTGAATTTCCTGTAAGACTCACCAACTGATTAGCACTCCAAAGATTGTGGATAGTCTGGAGTGTTGCAGATCTAGAGCCTATTCACAAATCATCTGAGGATGTCTTTAACCCCAGAAATAGCAACACTTTACCTGCCTCTGTCTCTGAATTAGCATTCTTGTGACTATTAAAATGAGACCTATAGTTGAAAGCCCCCCCCCCACACACTTTGCTATGATCTGCCTGCTGAATGTATCCACCAATGTATTTGAAAAGTTTTGATTTATGACTTTTCTTTGTTCTGTTACTATAAAAACGTAATGTAACTGTTACCACGCTGGAACTGTTAGGGTCCGTGACTCGATGGGTCCCCTCCAGATAACAAATACACGGGATTGGAGATGTAAAAATCAAGCAGAGTCTTTACTTTCCAGCTAGCTGGGGTCGACCGGCTTCCCAAGACATGCAAGTCTGGTCAGAACGATCGACCCCCATTCAGTTTCAGGTACAGATTATATAGGCCCACATAGTCATTACACAAAAAGCATTCCTCAGCAGACACTTTGATCAAACATCTTCTAAAAGCTATAGTTTCGGTTAAACATCTTTTCCAGGAAGGGTAGATCTGGTGTAAGCCTGGTGCAACTTCCCTCTTTTGTTCCTTATCGGTATCTGGTATGTGCAAACAGGCCTACAGGACACATTGCAAATCAACTGAGTCAATGGTATTTGGGGTAACCTGAATCTGTGTTCCCAGGCTATGGTCACTCATATTTGGCTCCAGAATAAATTATCTCTTACGCACTTTTCAGGTGAGAGTTATGGTTTTGCGTTGACATCAGCCAAAGACAATTTTTTTTTTTTTATTTTGGGCCACCAGATGACTCATGGAGTAAAGGTGTTTGCCACCAAACCTGATGAGATTTCTAGATTCCAAATGATGGAAGAAGAGAATCAACTTGGGCAAGTTTTCCTCTGACCGTCACATACTCCATGATAAATCTAGTGATCACACACACACACACACACACACACACACACACACGCACACGCACACACACACACACACACACACACACACACACAAATAAATCAATGTAAAAATATTTTACAGGTTTCATATCTACTAGGTCTGGAAGCCCCAACTCCAGCCCTAATCTGGCCTGTGTTTCCTATTCCTGTACCCAGCCTCTGTCAGAATCCCTTGCCACAATTCTGACTTTGTATTTCCTATTGGTGTACTCCTGAAGGACAGGGGAACTATTGATCTCCACTGTATCCACAGGCTGGACCAGGGCTACAGCACAAGCTTGGTGACTAAACAGAATATGACTAAGCGGGTTTCCAGATAGGATCATCCCATTGTAGTGGTAAAACAAAAAGCATGCAGCGTGTGTGTGTGTGTGTGTGTGTGTGTGTGTGTGTGTGTGTGTGTGTGTAAGGGTTGAGCATGTAAAGAATGCAAAGACCGAACCAAAAATCTTAACATTGGTAATTTATGAGTGAAATATTACTTAAGGTGACTTAATTATTTTTCTATTTTCCAAAGGTTCTGCAGTGCATATATGTCTATGCCTTGAATAACAAGAAAATTAATGTTCCCAATTTTAAGCAAAACCTTTCAAGAAGGCAGGGGTGACCAGGCTGGACTCAGGCTGGTGAATGCTCTGGTTCCTAAGAATGCCTGTCTCAGCTAGACATAAAGAGAACATCCTTAATTTTGGCCAATCTGTTGACTTTAGTTTGCTCAAGAATGAACCTACTTCCCCCAAACTAGGTTTCTTCTTCCTCCATTTCCTTCTTAGGGTGAAGAGTGCAGGCCTCCTCCTGCCTCTCTCTCATTTAGGCCTTTTCTTACCTCTTGCGGTAATTGAAGAAAGTTAACCCAGGATCAGAGGACATAAAGGAGATAACGCCTTGAGCTTAATTCAACCTGCATTTTAACAAGCTGCCTTCTGCTTTCACAGGATACACCCCACAGAGGCTATTACAGAAGCCTGCTTCCCTGCCTCACCTTCTCCCTGCTGGGCCTCTCATCTCTCCACCTGCAGGAGCTGTCCTGCCCCAATTCCCGGGGCAGTCAGATGGTGGGGTACTGCTTCCCCCTCCCTGAATACTGACCTAGAATGTGGAGTCCAACCTGGACTCCCACTCTGACAGCCAGGAATGTTGCTCTAGGGCCTGCACCAGCTCCGCAGTTCCATTTTCATGCAAAGACTCTCACTTCACCTTAATTACACAGCAATCTTTGAAGTTGTCTGCAAGCTAGCTCAGGCTGCCTCCTGTGACCATGTTACTTTTTGACTACTTCTTAGAATATGCATAACTTGACCCTGCTGTTGTCTAAATTCAATTCTATTCATTCTTCAAGTTCATTTCAAGCACTATCTCCTGTCCTACCCTCCTCTATGAAACTTCCTAGGTACTCTGTTCCACACCTGCCTTGGTCTTGTATACACACTTAAAGTAACTCAGTAAATCCAGACTAGTCAGGAGAGCTAACACCGACAGGTGCCAACCAGCCACCAACTGCTAGAGAAACAGCACCCAGCCTGATACTGAAAAGATCGGTTTTCCCTGGCCAGTCCTTCCACCCCCACCACTCGCTAAATCTCCATCCTTTTTTTAACACCTAGCATCTCATCTCAAATATCCATCTTGACCCATCAGATATTAGAGTTCATTCAGAAGTTCTATGATAGCTATGGTTCCCAACTAGACACTTGGTAAAGTTTGTTCTCCAAGTATCAAACCATACTCTCTGACTAATATTCTGTCAAAACTACACAAGTCCCTCTTTGCTGCCTGAAGGTAAGACTTTGGTAGAAGATGAGGTATGCTGATTTATATTTCTGACTCCCTTAGAGCACTGAATTCCCTGAGGGAAAGAGACATTCTCATTCTGTTTGTGTGACCCATGCTTGGGAATGTACTGTGACACTGGTGGTGGAAGAGTAGGGAATATTTGCTACATTAATGAGCAAAGGGAATGGGACAGTCCCTGAGTGGTCTTCACTATAAACCTGGGGCTAGTCCTGAGTGTGTGTGAATGCTTGGGTTCTGCATTTCCTAGCAGAGACACCATCAGCTGCATAGCTGTCATTATGGAGAATGAAAGGTCCCTGAACTATCATGCAGGTCCCTGAACCCTGACTTACAGAAGTGGGCGGTTACCAAGATCCCATTCATCACGCAGTGCCTGTGTGGACAGACAAGAGTGAAGGGTGTCATTTGATGGCTGAATCCAAGTTTTATGCCTAGACTCTGGCTTTAGGCTGTCTACACATTAATCGGTGCCCACCTATAAATCCCAAATACTCAGTGTCAACCTTGCCTTGAAGCTGAGTCCTCATGCAATGCCTTTTCTAAGGACACATTTTCATTCCACATATAGCAAAATTATTCTAGGTATTAATCATGACAGTAAAAAGGGCCAGAAGTGAAAACACAGTGAAGTAAATATACAAGGGAAAATCTTGCACTGAATTTCAATACATTGTGATTTTTTTTCCTAAGTAAAACTATAATGACTTTCACTGCTTTAAAACTTAACTATAACCTCAAATGAAAGTAGTTCAAGTTAGATTTGCATGTCTTCTAAATTACTACAAACTTTTAATCCCATTCAAATATAGGCACATGGAAGAGGTACACAAGGATGGAAGCTTCCCCAGTGCCAGAGATGAGTTCAAATCATTCTAGACAGTCTCAGTACGACCTTATCTATAGCTGAGTCTGTGAGCCAGGGGCCCAAATGTATGTTGATGTTTCTGTAAATTAATGTTGATAATGTTAAATGCCATGTTGACTTAAAAAATAATTAAAAACTCAACCATAACTGAAGCAACTGATTATAACTTAGAATTGCAAAATTAATCTGAGATGAAACCTGAGTATGGTCACACAGACCTGAAATCCCAGCACTGAGGAAGTAGTGGCAGCAGGAATAGGTGTTCAGAGTCATCCCTGGCTACCTAGAAAGTTCGAGACCAGGTTGTGTTATGTGAGAAACTGACAGGAAAAAAAAAATGCAGGGATGAAATTTTTATTACTGAAATAATTTCTAATTGCTAGGACATAAGAATAATATAGCTATGAGCTCTAATGTGTTTCCTTCCCTGAATTCATATGTTAAAGCTGTAAGTCCCAACCCTTGAAATGTGCCTGTATTTACCTATAGGACTCTTGAAAAGGTTGGAGCAATGGCTCAATGGTTGAGAGCACTGACTGCTCTTGCAAAGGACCCAGGTTCGATTCCCAGCACCCACATGGCAGCCATGAACCATCCTTAACTCCAGCTCCAGGGGAATCCAAAGCCCTTTTCTGACATCCTCAGAATTGCATGACATGGGTGCACTCACATACATGCAGGCAATACACTCATACACATAAAATAAAAATAATAAATAGATTATTTTTAATTTATAATAACTACATGATTAGAAGAAGCATTTCACTACAGCTTTAACATATTCAGTAACATACTCCAGAGCAAGAGTACATCTCTTTCACAAGTGGCTGCAAGTTTCTAGTTAGTTCACAGTTGAGTTAATACAGTTATACAATACTGAACTCAGTATAAGCCCTGTAAGACATAAAATTCAATAAGTTTTTAACCTTTAAAAAAGATCTCCATTTCATTTTAGAATAGATTGTTCTTTGCAGAAAGACTCATTGTTTTTGCTACTAACACTAGGATGTTGGCACATGCATCTCTAATCTGTATGTATCTGATTATTACTAGTCATAATCGGTTGCACTTGGCTCCTTGGCACCTGTGTATGTCTATAAAGTCATTGGGTAGATTTCAATGGTAATGTTTATGACCTGTACTATTTAGCATGATGTAAATTTCCATGCTTCCTCCTCAAATATAATACACTTTTTTAATTTGTTGATTTTTTTGTGCATGTGCGTATGTCACACAGAACGTCCCAAACCATCTTATTCAACTATACAACCACTTCCCAGATGGCACCCTCCCATAGCCTCCCTCCCCCTACTAGAGCCCTTATACTCTGTTATCCCTGCTACTGTCTGCTGTGTTGTCAGCACCCCCAGCCATCCCCCACTACTTGCCCTTCTGGTGAATCTAGTCAGCCTATCTAGAGGTCCTTGTTTTAGGAGGGTCAGCTGTTCCTCACTAGTGGTAATCAGTTGTCAGTATTCCTTTGGATACGATTGGGGTCTGCTGTTCATTTTCCCAGTTCTGTGCTGGGTTACTATCTGGG
>NW_008360308.1:937421-937813 GCF_000622305.1 Nannospalax galili
TGGCTTCGCTTGGAAGCATGGAGGAAATGTTTCCTCTGTGTTGAGCCTCCTCTTTGTAAACTGGACACTGGTTCAAGACCATCTCGTGGGGTCTCCTCGATCTTCTTGATCAAGAGGACAGGTGACCCACCACAATTACAGGATATTTTGAGAGATGCTCATAGTTCCCTGGAACTAGTCGACCTGGGAGGGACAGGAACAAAAACTGTCCTTTATGTCCCTCTGACCAAATTAGTATAGGACTCAAAGTATGTCTGTTAAACATCCAGGAGTGTTAGTTCCACCATTCTAGTACTTTTAATTACTGTGTGTCATATAGATAAAACTTGGGCAAAGACCATTTGTTCTCAGATAAAACTTACCTAGACATATATTTCTTGATCTGCTATGTA
>NW_008360308.1:938887-942846 GCF_000622305.1 Nannospalax galili
CTTGTCTTGATTCTCTGTTTTTTGAGTTCGTTATAAATTCTGGATATTAAACCTCTGTCAGATGTGTTGCTGGTGAAGATTTTCTCTTATTCTCTGGGTTTTCTGTTTACTTCCTGGTTGCCATCTTTGATGTACAGAAGTGTTTTAGTTTAATTAGGTCCCATTTGTTAATTCTTACCCTTGTTTTCTGAGCAATTGACGTCCAGTTTAGAAAATCCTTTCCTATGCCTATATCTTGTGGGCTTTCCCAATGTTTTCTTCTCACAGTTTCTGAGTTTCAGGCTTTACATTGAGGTCTTTGAGCCATTTGGAATTGACTTTTGTGCAGGGTGAAAGATAGGGATTTATTTTCATTCTTCTACCTGTGGAGATTGAGTTTTGCCAGCACCATTTGCTGAACATGCTGTCTTTCCTCCAGTGAATGTTCTTGGCCCATTTGTCAAATATCAGGTGGCTGAAATTGCATTTGCTCATATTTGGGTCTTCAATTTTGTTCCATTGGTTTATGGGTCTATTTTTATGCCAGTACCATATTGTTTTTATGACTATAGCTCTGTAGTAGAGCTTAAAATCTGGTATAGTAATTCCCCTGACATTGCTCTTAGTGTTCAGTGTTGTTTTGGCTGAGTCTTTTATGATTCCATATGAATCTTAGGATTTTTTTTTTCCAATTCTGTGAAAAATGTCATGGGGATTTTGATTGGCATGGCATTAAATCCATAAATGACTTTTTGTAGAATGGTCATTTTCACAATATTACTTCTTCCAATCCATGAGCATGGGAGGTCCTTCCATCTTCTGATGTCTTCCTCAGTCTCTTTCTTTAAAGATTTAAAATTTTCATTGTAGAGCTCTTTAATGTCTTTGGTCAGGTTTATTCTGAGATATTTAATTTTTTTTTTTTTTGCAGCTATTGTGAAGGGGGGTGCTTCCATGTGCTCTTTTTCTGATTGCTTGTTATTGGTATATAGAAAGGCTACAGACTTTTGTAGGTTAATTTTGTAACCTGCCACTTTACTGAACGTGTTAATAATTTCTAGGAGTTTTCTGGTGGAATTTTTGGCATCTCTTAGTAATAATATTATATCATCTGCAAAAAGGGATATTCTTGCGAGAGTTTCAAGCAGTATGTTAAAGAGAAGTGGAGATAGTGGACAGCCCTGTCTAGTTCCTGATTTCAATGGGAATGCTTCCAGGTTTTCTCCATTTAGAATGATGTTGGCTATGGGTTTGTTATATATGGCTTTAACTATCTTGAGGTATGTTCCCTCCAGTCCAATTCTCTCTAGGACTTTGAACATAAAGCATGTTGAATTTTGTCAAAGGCCTTCTCTGCATCTATTGAAATGACCATGTGGTTCGTGTCGTTGAGCCCATTTATGTGATTTATGACGTTTATTGACTTATGTATATTGAACTATCCCTGCATCTCTTGGATAAAGCCAACTTGAACATGGTGGATGATCTTTTTGATGTATGTCTATATGCAGTTTGCAAGTGAGAATTTTTGTATCTATGTTCATTAAGGACATGGGTCTATAGCTTTCTTTTTGGGTTGTATCTTTACCTGGCTTTGGTATTAGAGTGATGCTGACTTCATAGAAGGAATTTGGAAGTTCTCCCTCCATTTCTATCTTTTTGAATAAATTCAGGAGTATTGAATGTAGATCTTCTTTAAATGTCTGATAGAATTCTGCTGTAAATCCATCTGGTCCTGGGCTTTTTATAGTCGGGAGGTTTTGTATTACTGTTTCAATTTCTTTTTGTGTTATAGGTCTGTTTAAGCTGTTAATCTCTTCTTGGTTTAGTTTTGGTGGTTCCCATGCCTTTAGATATGCATCCATTTCTTTTAGGTTTTCAAATTTAGTAGCATATAGGTTTTTAATGTATTCCCTTATAATGTTCTGTATCTTTCTGGTGTCTGTTGTGATGTTTCCCCTTTCATTTCTGATTTTGTTGATTTGGAGGTGCTCTTTCTTTCTTTTGGTTAACTGGGCTAGCGGTCTGTCAATCTTGTTTATCTTTTCAAAGAACCATCTCTTGGATATGTTGATTCTCTGTATTGTTTTCTTTGTTTCAATTTCATTAATTTGTGCCCTGATTTTTGTTATTTCTTCTTGTCTGCTGGGTTTGGGTTTCGTTTGCTGTTGCTTTTCAAGTGTGTTGAGTTGCAACATTAAGTCATTTATTTGTGTTCTTTCCGATTTTTTGATGTAGACACTTAGAGTAAAAACTTCCCTCTAAGGACGACTTTCAGTGTGTCCCAGAGGTTTTGTTGTGTTGTATTGTCCTTTTCATTTAGTTTCAGGAATAGTTTTATTCCTTTCTTAATTTCTTTTTGACCCATTCATTATTCAGGAGTGTGTTGTTTAATCTCCATGTGTTCATGTGGTGATTAGGGCTTCTTCCGGTGTTGACTGTAAGCTTTATTGCATTGTGGTCTGATAGAATGCATGGAATTATTTCAATCTTTTTTATTTGTTGAGGTTTGTTTTATGCCCCAGTGTATGATCAATTTTGGATATGGTTCCATGGGGTGATATATAGAAAGTATGTCCTTTAGTGCTTGGGTTGAATACTTGGTAGATGTCTGTTAAGTCCATTTGATATATGTTATTGTTTAATTCAGATGTCTCTCTGTTAACTCTCTGCCATGTTGTAGTACTGATTTTATGAATTTGGGTGCACCAGAGTTTGGTGAATATATATTCATGATTGTAATATATTCTTGATTTATTGTTTCTTTGATCAGAATGAAGTGGCCTTCTTTATCTCTTCTGATTAGTTTTAGTTTAAAGTCTATTTTGTCAGATATTAGAATTGCTACCCATGTTTTTCTTAGTATCATTTTCTTGGTATATTTTTTTCCATTCTTTCACTTTACGATAATGTCTGTCCTTGAAAGTGAGATGAATTTCTTGCAGACAACAAAAAGTTGGGCTTTGTTTCTTAATCCATTTACCTAGTCTGTGTCTTTTGACTGGGGATTTCAGTCTGTTAATATTTAAAGTTATTAATGAAAGATGAGTACTGAATCATGTCATTTTTATTTCTGCTTACATTCATGATATAGCTGTACTTTTCCACAGTTATACCTTCTTTGAATTTCTTTCTGCAACACCTTGGGTATTGTCATTCCTTTCCTCAGTTCTTTGTATTGCTTCCAGAACTCTCTATGAAGGCCTGGTTTTGTGGACATGAATTCCTTCAGCTTATGTGTGTCATGGAAGATTTTTCTTTCCACTTTAACTATAATAGACATTTTGGCTAGGTATAGTAATCTGGGTTGGCATCTGTGGTCATTTAAAACTGAGAATACTTTGGTCCAGGCTCTTCTGGCTTTCATAGTTTACACTGAAAAGTCAGCTGTAATCCTAATGGGATTCTCTTTATATGTGATTTGTTGTTTCTCTTTTGCAGCTTTCAGTATTGCCTCTTTTTTTTGTACGTGTAGTGTTTTTACTATGGTGTGCCATGGAGAATTTCTTTTCTGGTCCTGTCTGTTTGGTGTTCTATATTCTTCTTCTATTTGTATGGGCAAATCTTTCTTTAATTTTGGGAAATTTTCTTCCACGATTCTGTTGAAGATCTGGTCCATGCCATTATCTTGGGATTCTTCTCCTTCCTATATGCCTATAATTCGTAAGTTTGGTCTTTTTATGGTATCACTCAATTCCTGCATATTCCATTCTTGTGATTTCTTAAATTTTTCATACTCTTTGCTTGAGTGGTCTAGTTCATCCACTTTATCTTCCAGTCTTGATACTCAGTTTCCCAGCTCATTTGTCCTATTAGTGAGGCTTTCTTCTGTTGTTTCTAATTGGCTTACTGAGTGTTTTACTTCCTTCTTCATTTCAGCCTGAGTAGTCTTCAATATTTCTAACTCTTTTCAAATTCATTCAGAAGTTTATCCCTCTCTTCTTTCAGTTCTTTGATTTCTTTGTGTGTTATTTAAATTT
>NW_008360308.1:942915-943334 GCF_000622305.1 Nannospalax galili
ACTCCTCTAGAGGACTATTGGTATTTGTTAGGGGTATGTTATTTTGATTTTTCATGTTATTTTTTCTCTGTGATTTTGACAACATGTGAATTTCTTTTATAGTTTCTGATTCTAGTATGAGACACAACCCTTCCTTTGTTGAGTCTGCTTCTTTTTGTAAACTTTATGTGCCTTTGTGGTTTACTTGTTGGGCATGAAAAGCTGGTTGGTCTAGGCTTCAGGTTCTCTTTTGATTTTATATTGGAGGGACCAGATGTCCTCAGTCCAGGTATTCAGAAGCTTCCACACAGGCCCAAGTCAGGTGGCATTCAGGTCCTCCCAGGCTTCTGCCTAAGGTCTGGGCCCCTACTAGCAAGCAGTCACAGCACAATTTGGAAGCTCAAGCACGCTAGGGGGAGGCCTGATTTAGGGGCTCTCAG
>NW_008360308.1:943490-982539 GCF_000622305.1 Nannospalax galili
GGTGGGACCAGGCCCAGAAGCAGTGCTCCTGGGGACCTGAGAAGGAACTGAGTTGGTCTGGATGCAAAGGATCAAGAAACAGTGGTGGTTCCCCAGATGTCTGGGGCACAGAGACAAGGAATGGGACAGGACCGAGGATAGGAGGAGAGACCAGCAGGGGAAATGGGAGGGTGAATGAGGCTGGGGGAGTCAAGGCACGGAGGTCGCGATTGACTTACCCTGGATAGAGAGGCCTCCAGGTCAGAGAGAGACCTGAGTGTCATGCAGGCCCAGGCAAGCAGATAAAATATTTTTTTAAAAAAGGTACTTACCTTAAACAGAGGTCATTATAGTGGATCTTAAACCAGTCTGACTGATGTCCTTAAGAGAAACTTTGGACACAGAAAACGCTTCCGTGAATATGAGGTCACAGGCATGAGGCAAGGCCTTCTGAGACACACTGTATATGCGGAAGGCCTTAGAGAAACCAATTCCGTGATCCCTTGATCTTGAATGCTTAATATCCAGAACCGTGAGAAGGCATATTTCTCTTTTTGAAGCCACCTAGTCTATAGTATTTTGTGGTGGTGATGCCAGCAAACTAATACAAGCTGCTTATTGACTTAAAAATAATAAAACCTCAACAGCTGAAGCAATTGATTGTAGCTTAGATCACAGAAATATTCCTGCCATGGTGGCACATGCCCATAATCCCAGCACACAGAAAGCACAGGCAGGAGCATTAGGAGTTAAGATTCATTCTTAGCTACTTAGTTATACAAGATTGATTTCCAGAAGTTGCTGTGTTTTTTATTCTTTACAGACAACACAGCCCAGGGGTGAACTCTGCTTACTGTGCCTCTTACTGGCTGCCACTCATTGCCCTCCTAATGTGGCTGAGCCTCTGCTCTCTGACAGTACAGGAGTCCTCTAGCATGAACTGCTAGCTCTCATGCCAGGCAATACCAGTTACTTTGTTTATGAGAGCATCATGATTACCTGATAAAGCCTAATGATGACTGGCACATGCAGATGTACTGTAGAAGAAATCCACCCCAGTCACAAAAGCAAAGACATGTTTGAAAAACACCTAACCTGGGATTTCAGTGGCCCAGGAATCTGTTCAATGGAAATGCCCTCTGCAGGGACCCAGAACCATAAGCAATAACTTCATATAGCTGCTACAACATAGCAGGTCATCAGTGAAGGGAGAATTGTCTACAGGTGTGCTTAGAGGTGCCCAGACTTAGAGGTGTTGATACATTGCAGAGAAAATGACCCACCTTCAATCATAGGCTTACCCAGAGATATCCCTCTGGTTCTATCCTAGGGGAAGGGCTATAATACCAGGGGATCTTCAGACACCAATGAATATTTCAGGAAGCACAGTCTGAAATAGAGATCAAAGAGACCCAGTAAAGGATTCACTAAAGAGACCCTGTAGAGATGATGCCCAAAGCTTGGGACAATGACATCCCACTTGTCAGAGCAAGGAAAAGGAAAGCCCCAGGTAGTAGTGGCCTTTAGAAGACCTCTATGGGGATATCTGTCTCTACACTCCCTAGGACACACTGCCCCATCTTCCTATGGGTAAGCCCTTTGCCTTCAAGATACAGGTACAGTTTCCTGGTTTGTGTGAGGATGCTTGTAAATAGGTCAGGAGAGGGGAGACCATTGTCACAGGTGTGGAGCCGAGGCCATTTCATATGAACAGAGTTTATAGAGGACAGAGGAGCTCAGGGATGCACAGTAGGGTCCAGAGGCCCAGAGGTGGCTTCTTTGCAGCCTCAACACTGTTCTATTTCATACTCCACTGCTGCCTCTCTTGCTACCTGCATAGGGAAGTGTCCTAATTTGTTTCTCCATTGCTGTAACAAAATACTCTGACCAATACCAACTTAGGAAGAAAAGGGTTTATTCAGCTTACATCTTTTGGGTCACAGTTCATCAGGGAGCCCAAGGTAGGAACTCAGGGCAGAAACCTGGAGGCAGGAGCTGGAGCACAGGCCATGGAGGATCACTGCTTACTGACTTGCTCCTCTGGTTGCTCAGCCTGCTTTTTCTTTTTATTTTTTTATTTTTACAAAAACTTTACTGAGAATTTCATACATGTATATAAGGTGTTTTGATCAAATCCATGCCCACTCCCTCCCCTCCAACATTCCCCCCTCTGAAGAATGAATGCTAAAATCTTTTAAGGATTAGATACAAGCTCCCAAATACTTTTGACATTTTTGGCCTTTGGAACAGAGTATGTTGCTAACAGGCCCAAGGACATTTTGAATTTTAGCCAAGAAACTGGCTACATTTCTTTGGGGTCTTTTTACCCTAACTGCCTAGCCAATTCCTCCCTCCAATTCTTATCACACCATCCTCTGAAGGCGTTACCTAAATTGCCAATAGGGAATAGGGACACTGACCACTCTGGCTTCTTCCATGCTGAACAGGGACACAGGATGAGGCAATTGGAGTACCCCTTCAGTGGGTCTATCTAAAAGACTTCCAAATTGCATAACTCTTGTCGCTAAGGGGAAAAGAAAGTCCTTGAATCACGGGTAGGAGATGTGAAGGAGAAGTAAAAGCAAGAGTAATTAGCATTACAAGTTCTAGACAACCTGCTTTCTTATGTAACACAGGCCCACCTGATCAGGGGTGGCACCACCCACAGTGTGCTGGGCCCTCCCACATCACTCAACAATCAAGAAGATGCCCCACAGACATGGCCACAGGCCAATCCTATGGAAGTAATTCTGCAATTGAGGCTCCTTCAACCCAGGTCAAGTTGCCACTAAAGCTGTCCAGCACAGGGAGCCACCCTCATCCCCATTCACTTCCCTTTTCCCTACACCACTTCCTAAACTCAGAGTCCCCTCTTACTTTCATATTCCAATGCTGCAGTGGTAATAATTTCAGTTACAGTCTAAGTCATTACGCCACCCTCAGCTTGTTTTAGCTGGTAGTTACTTGGGCAAGACAAGCCCCCCAAATGGAGCTCAGACAGTTTTCAATTATAGAGCAGTAGGCTTCACCCTGCTGAGTTGCTCCTGCAGAACATTTGCAGGCAGAAAGGGCTGGGATGGCAAGTGGGGAGAGAACAAGGTTTAGCTTCAGTAAACCATGCAGTGAACAGATTTCTCCAGTGCCACAAACCTCTACATCTGTTATGAACCATTTCCAGTGGCATAGAAAGGGTGGAGTGGCAGTGGAAACATTACTTCCATAGGGAGAGAGGTTTGGTCACTAACACTAGGTTTAGAATTCTCTAAGCATGTTATTAAACATAGCCAATCACTATTTTAAGATCCTACTTCCTCTTCTTAAGACGTGGACCATGAGAGGCATAGAAAAAGAATGGTGTCCTTCTAACAAGTAGAGGAGTGACTACTTTCCTACCTTAGAACTTCAGAGAAACAAAAACAAATTAGGGCCAAAAAAGATGTCGAGGTTCTTGCTGTGAGAGCAAATGTGGTTTCCCAGTTATGACAGTGGTTTTCAGCCTTGCCGAGTAGCTCTCTGTTCCTCTAGATAATTTCATATGGCTTTTTTCCATCAAGACAAATAAAGGCTTCTGCTCTACGGGTAGTCTCCTCCTCAGGGGTTGTTTGGTGGAAAAGAAATTAAAAAAAAAAAGTGGAAGCAAAGAAATTCTAGAAGTTGAAAGAGCTCCAAATAAAGAGCCTCTTTCCTTTTTATATTTTTTTGACAATTTCATGCATGTATACAAAATATTGTGATCAGTTCATTTTCCATTAACCCCTCTAATCCCCCTCCACTCCTGTTGACCTCCATCTTCTGCACCACTAGTTCCCCACTGTCTTTCTTGCCTTGCCATGTGTGTGTGTGTGTGTGTGTGTGTGTGTGTGTGTGTGTCCCGGTCTTGTGCAGGTGGTCACAGCTGTTGTGTATTCATGATTTCAACAACCACAGCATGTCTATTAGACTGTTTCACAGCATTCATTTTCATCCTCTGACTCTTATAGTCTTTGCACCCCATCTTCTCTGATGTTTCCTGGGTCTTGGAAGGGATGATATAAGTGTTCTTTTAGGGCCAAGCCCTTGATCAATAGTCACTTATTCTCGGCACAGCTTTGACCAGTTATGAGCCTCTGCTTTACTGTTGTTCACTGCAAAAAGACACATCTCTGACCAAGGCTGAGAGCCACACTAGTCTATGGGTCTAAGCATAAATATTTATAAAGCAGTTTAATCACATGTCCATTTAGCAAACAGTCGGGGCCTGTGGCATTCCTAGCTGTAGGCTTTTGACGGGGTTTACACTGAACTGCCTGGCATGAATTCCCTCCTTGAATTAGGCCTCAACTTCAACCAGACAGTTTGTTAACCCTGAAACAGTCATGCCACTATCAGTCCAGTAGGAATATCTTACCTGGCACGTTGATATTGTAATATACAAGGTCTACAGCTGGATGGAATCATTGATAAGTTATATACCCTAATAGCTTGACAGTACCCTCTAGCATCATGAACATTAGCTAGCAGGGAGAAAGCCTCCAGCTCAATTCCAATTTGATCCCTCTGTTTCCTGTGTACAAAGTATGTGATATCTTTAATAACAGTTGGACCTCCTGTTTCTAATGTAGACTTTTGCTTCGTAAATGGGTATGTGTATTAGTCAGTTTGGCCTGCTGTAACAAAGTTCCACAAACTGATTTTAACAAACTGATTAGTTTAAGCAGCTGTTTAAATTTATTTCCCCACAGTATAGAGGCTAAAACACCCAGATCAAGGTCTAGTAAGGCTAGCAGGCTCTCCTGCTTGTAGACACCTATGGACAGTGCCCTTTTTGCCTTGTCCTTAGATGATAGAGAAGAGAAAAGAGTACACACAAGCACAGTGCCTCTTCTCCAGATATTAATTCAAGGCAAGAAGAGCCTGACACTTATGACCCCATTTAGCCCTAACTACTTACCTTGAGCCTCCTTTTCCAAAAATAGGCACATTGAGAATTAGAGCTCCAACATATGAATTTGGAGACCTCACATCAGCAACATCATTGAGATTGTCTTCGTCTCTTTCAGCTGGAGGGAAATGAGAAGCTCAGCACTCACCTTACCTGAATTAGCAGTAAGTAAAACAATAAGCAAAAGGAACATAGAAATAAGAATAGAATAATACCAAGTGAAGGACTGAAGGAATTTTTATCATTATGCCAGCTTCAAGTTATTTAAGTTAGTGTACTTTGAAGAACCAAACTTCAAAGATTTCTGAGCCCAATCTCCGCAATGTAGCCACGACTAAAACTGAGAACAAGCATTTAGTATTAGGAAGATGCACTTGGGAGTCAAGTTCAAATCATATTCTGTTAAATGTGCAGCACTATAATGTCATTACACATAGAGTTGCTGCTTTTTAAAAATGTTTTATTATTTTTATTTTATGTGTATGAGTGTATTGCCTGCATGTATGTGAATGCTCCCATGTCGCACAATACCACGGAGGTCAGAAGAAGGCTTTGGATTCCCCTGGAACTGGAGTTAAGGAAGGCTCATGGCTGCCGTGTGGGTGCTGGGAATCAAATCAGGGTCCTCTGCAAGAGCAGTCAGTGCTCTTAACCTGTGTCCCAGAGACCTGGTTCCTCCAAGGGGCAGGGCCCGCCCAGGAGAATAGACTGAGGAGGGGCTTCTGGGAGCCATCTTGGGATGGAAGCAGCCAGCTGCCAGGAACGCATGGTGGTGGGCCTGGAGAAAAAGATGGCCCTGGCGTCTCACCCACTGCGAGAGGGGGCATTTACTGACCTGGAATAGACTGTGGGTCCAAGATACATGGGAAAAAGTTAACAGAGGCTGTGGGTAGGCACGGAAGCATGGCGGCCCGCAGTGCAGACCTGGGTGCTGGTGTCAGGCATTAGTCTCTGTAAGTTTCTCCATCCTCCCTCCAAGATACAAACTATAATAAATTCACATAAAAATATGGTTTGTCTGATAGCACAAGAGACTCAGATAGAACTCTGGCAAAAAAATTGGTGCAGCCGGCAAGGTGGCATTAAAAATGACAAACCAAGGCAATTTGGAGAAAGCTAGAGAGCTGATGGGGGTGCTGACATGGTTTTTACAATGGATTATAAAATCTGCAACTAAAAAGAGGCCAGCCACGCAGAAGTGGGCCACAGCTATGTTGTAAATGTGGGGGTATGTTGCGGGTATGTGAGGATTTGTTAAAGTTTATCCAGAGGCTAGAAAAACTTTTACCTCCCACCACAGCACCCAGAGAAGGGGCATGGCCACTTTGCATAATAAAAGATGTACCCTAGGCAGGGGAAGCTAAAAAGGCTAGGGAGGTCTTGGCAGATCCAGTTGCAGAGCTTGAGTGAGAAAAAAGTGGGGCACTTTAACTTGTATAAGGTCCAAGAACTCAGAGGAAAAGACAGATAATAGTAAAAAAGAAAATGACCTAAAAACAAAAGTAGCTAAAGCTGCCCCTCAGATTCAACCATTGATACAAAAGGAAGAAAAAAAGCTAACAGTGCTGTAGCGAAGAAATACTCCACACTGGAACTGTTAAAACTAGGGAAAACTTACAAGCAAGCAATCAAAGAGCCCCTAGCCATGGGGCTAGTGAGAGTATGGGACATAGGAGAAAATGACGTCAGTCTAAGTCCTTCAGAAACTTCACAGCTGAGTTATATAACCACCCATCCATCCTTGCAATATAGGCTGTTCAACCTATGCCAGTGCTTGGGGGAGAAGTCCTTAATGGGATGGCTGGTTGAAGGCATTAAAGATACATGGTCATTACCAAGGGAGACTAACATGATTAGCAGGGGCTGGAGGACTATAAAGGAGGGGCAGGCATTACTGAGAGAACTAGGTACAAGAAAAGCAATATATAATGTCCAGTTCACTGGGCCAGCTAAGACTGTGTTCACTAGAGATATGAAGGAAAGCTTAATTCAACTGTGCCCTCAAGAATGGTATAGAGCTTTAATGGTTTTGCTAAGCCCTTGTTGTGAAGTGAGACAGACTTTAGTGAATCCAAATGATTCTGACCAGCATGTAAAACATCTGCAAAATAACAGAACACCCTATCATAGATATAAAGACCAGGCTGAAGAAATGGTCCATTTGGGTTATTCGAAGACAAATGTGGCAAGATTTATGTCAAACTCAAATCCCCAGAGAAAAAATAGGTAGAAAACCAAATTTGGTACTAAGGCATTTCTAGAAGGTTTTAAAACCAGAAGAACAGTTTACAAAAGATACTCAAAGAATAAAAGCTGTACAAGGGGTGGTTAAGAATCCCCAAGGATTAAACAAGATGCATTTCTCTTCTGATAAAGGCTATACTAGGGGGTGGAAGCAGTTTTTCCCACCAAGTTCTCCCCAAGCCACCAGGTGTGGTCAATGGGAAGATGACAGATACGGCTACAGTCAGGAGGTAGACCCAGGGCCTGCCTGACTCAGGGAACCAACAAGTGCAGTGGGAATGGGAGAAACCCCCTGCCTCCTTAGCCCAGTACAGGGTCAGGAAACTGGAGCCAACATCTATAAGTGTATCAAGAGTAAAAGAATACAAAGAAACTCCATATAAAATCCCACAAGGGCAAAATGACTCCAAAGGGATAACTAAAAATGGTAAAGAGCTAACCAAATTAATGCCTTGTACCCATGCTTTGGTACCTAACAAGGATCTATGGAGAAAACAGTTAATACAAATGGACAAAACTTTTCCATGCTATGTGAGACCTTGATATGATTGGTTTAATATATAATGTTAACTTTCCTTCGAGTGTTTTACAGATGTAAACCCATTTGAAAGATACCTGAAGAAGCAAAGGCCACCTATAGCTGTAAGATTCTTGGGAGTAATTTTATGGTTGGGTAAGATGAAGACAGAGACTCCCAAACTATACAACTGTTAAGAAAATCTACAGTACCAGGGGTGGGTTGCCCCCACCCGGAGCTATTGGGCAGAGAGATACTAGAGGTCCTCAAATTCACCAAGGCTACTGCCATTAATGTCATTTGTACACTAGAAAGGTCAGTAAGGCCATGTTGCTGAAGACACTGCATGTTGTGAGCACAGGAAAAAAAGAGATGGAGCTGAGACTAAGCCAAAAAACTCCATGCCACTGGATAGATGAAGTTCATATTTCCAGAAGGCACTATGCATATGGTTGGGGAAGAAAGGATCCCCTATGATTCTACTCAACAATGGACACCATGTGCTGCACACTATGGACATGCCAAGCAATGCCTACAAGTGCAATAATGACTCGATCAACATACATACAACTTGTTGGGGAACCCTGCTGTTTAGGGTCGCAGTCTCTCCATGTCCGGATAGCCGCAAGCCGGCTCAGCGCAAATGGAAAGACTCCTCTTCTCAGCTGGGCGCCTTGTGCTCTCCTTCCTGACTCACCTTTGAAGTGGCCACCACAGATACATGACCTCTGGCACAGAAACTGCCAGGTTTTTTCTATGTGATAATCAGGCATTGTCTGACAGTCTGATAGAAGCCCACCGCCACATGTAAATGGGGCATCCTAGGAGCACCTATCAGCTAAGGCTTTTGCTACTGCCTCCACACTATAAATCTTCTAGTTTTCACCCTAATAAAATGGAGCTGTATCACTGAGATCATCCGACTGAGCTGATTTGTTTCTCACTGTGCCTGCGACCAGCCTGTGATTCAGTCTCTCCGGAGGAGGGAGGGGGCTGTCCTTTCGTCAACAACCACTCACGAAGATCTTGCTTTCGCTGTTCCTGCACCTCCCCTCGTGATCCGGTGGCCAACGGATCATGTACACAGAGGGAGTGTCCGGCAGCTTGGAACAGAACCCGCCGGGCAGCTGACAGGGACCTGCAGAGTCGCCAGTGCCTGGTAGCCGTGGAGAGCCAGGGACCCGCACAGCAACACGGTACGTGAAACCCGCGCACCACAGCAACAACAACTGACAAATTTCTAATTGGATAAGGACTGCTCCTAGGGGTGGAACACACATCTGGTGCTTAGACCAGACCAACGCCTTGTGTTGAGAAAGGCTATAGGCCCTAATGGGGAAGCCATCACAAGTATACTGTTTAATGAATATAGTACATGTACTGGGATCTCTTCTAGATATTTGTATTTATATTCATGTTTGTTTAAATGTGTCTTTATAGTAGAAGAAACACCACTGAGATAGATCAATGGCCATGGCTTAAAGACAAATAATGGGGAGGCCCAAGAAGTCACTGTCTCGCCATGATTCAAGAGAGATCACCCTAGATCTGCCACCCCCTCCAAGGCTCAGGGACCTTAGCAGAAGATAGGCGGAAAGATTGTAAGAGCAGATGAAAGGGGTGGAGAGTGTGTCCCAGAGACCTCATTCCTCCAAGGGGCAGAGCCTGCCACAGAGAATGGACTGTGGAGGGGCTTCTGGGAGCCATCTTGGGATGGAAGCCACTGTCAGGAATGTGTGGTGGTGGTTGTGGAGAAAAAGATGGCCCCAGCTTCTCACCCGCATCGTGAGAGGGGGCATTAACCAACCTGGAATGAGACTGTGGGCCCGAGATATATGGGCAAAAGTTGACAGGACGGAGACTGTGGGCAGGCATGGAAGTGATCTGGAATGGTGGCGACCCACCGTACAGAGCTGGGTGCTGGTGCCGGGTGTTAAGTCTCTGTAAGTTCCTCCATTCCCCCCCCAAGATATAAACTATAATAAATTCACATAATAACATATTATATGGTTTGTTTGATAGTGCAAGAGACCCCAAGAGAACTCTGGTGACATAACCGCTGAGCCACCTCTCCAGCCCCATAGCCCTGTTGCTTTTATACTATTGTCACAATAGGGACAGTATCTCCCAAAGATCCATGAGCTAAAACTTGGTCCCCAAAGTGGTGCTTTTTTTAAGGTACTATGGCCCTATAGTAGGTAAGGGCCTAAAGCAGGGTCCTTAAGTCTTTGGGGGTCTATTCCCCAGGGCAATGTGGTACCCCAGTTTCTCAGTCTGCCTCTGCATCTTGGTTCAAAATGTGAATAGTCACTTGGACACAAGCCCCTGCTGTGCTATGACAACCTCACTAGAGGCCTCATTGCTGACTTAAACTTCCCCTTAGTCCATAACTAATCAGTTTCAATAGTTAAAAATATTTTATTTATTATTTGTATGAGTGTATTGCCTACATGTATGTAAGTGCACCTATGTTGTGTAATGCTCATGGAGATCAGAAGAGAGCATCAAATTCTCCTGGAACTGGAGTTATGGATGGCTGTTAACTGCCATGTGGGTGCTGCGAATTGAACCTGGGTCCTCTGCAAGAGCAGTCAGTGCTCTTAACTGCTGAGTCATCTCAACATTTAATCGTAAAATGAGGCTAACTAATATGCTCTACTTTTGTAAATAAATAACTCCTTTCTCTTAAGGTTGAACTAAGATGCAAATTAAAGTAGCAATACCTCTTGTTTTAGGGCCCTGAATTTTTATCTGTTCACGCAGTTCAGGTAGAAATGTTTCCAGCCCCTGTGCAAGTGGTATCAAGCCTAACCTAATTGCAGTTCTTCAACTCTTTTAACCATAGACCATGACCCTCCCTTAAGAAGCCCACACCCATGCTCTGCGTATGCTTCATTCTTTTCTTATACAATTTCTATTTTTAAGAAACTCGACTCTGCTTCCTATTGGCTTGTCCTGAAAATCTTTTCTGTGTCAAATCCATGGATCCAGTTTTATGTCACTTAAGATCTTAAGAGATTATGGGAACTCCTTGGGCTCCTGTGAGTGACAGCATGGAACTGTGTCTCCATCTCTGCCACTGTTGGTAGAGCCAACCATTCATAAGTTAGCTCTTCCCTCGTATTTCTAGTTACATGGACCAGTAAGTTGGTTCCCATGGTTTTTTTAAATTGTTAAATGTGCTGAATTTCTTTTTCATCACCTAAAAAGGAATGATTAACACAGTAATTAGACTCAAGAATAGGCAATTAAAAATGTCAGTCCTGATGTGGATTTGACTATAATAGAAGGTCAGGGGAACCTCCCCATTACTGGCTGAGAAGCTGTCCATTCATATCATGCAGATGTGCATAACCATACCAGTTCCTTTCTATCCTGGGATCTAGGCAATGCTTCTGGAAGACTGTAGCATGGACTGACTCTATAAGAAAAAAAGCCTAAAGAAACTGCTAGGCACCAGCTTGTTTATAGCCAGCCTTCAATAAAGTTATATCGTTGTGAATCCCCTTAGAGCAGCAACCAAAACGGAAGACATGAGGTTATGAGGTCAGGCACAAAACAATGAAGCCTAACCCTTAGGGAATGGAAACACCAACCAAAAGCTTTGCATTCAGTTATGTGAAGAGAGAATTGAGAGTGGCAGAGACAAGTCTTATTTGATTCTGTTTAATTCTCAGTTCCTGATAGGACTCCCTGTCTCCACTTTCACCAGTCCCCGCTGGTCCGTAAGTCTTCCCCTGTGGTATGAATTTGCTGCAGTGGTCCTTGTGAAGAGGGACTCTTTATAAATCCCAGTGATGGAATTTGTTCTATCACCCTAGCAGTGCCTGGAGGACATGTGCACAATATTGTGTGATGCAGTTTGAGTCCCTATAAAAACAGGCCAAAGTAAGTGCAGGGAGCTTGTTCCATCCTGGGGATTAAGCCAGAAGCCCACTGAGAATTATTTGGAGGGGACATGTAATACTCCCCATGTGCTACAGACATTCAGACTGAATAAAAATAAATTTGCCATTGAGATATTTGGAATAAGTATAGTATCCAATGGGAGGCAGAAACAAAATTCTACAGCCAAAAGCAACATAATTATGTGCTCAATTGTGGCTAATCCTTAGGACAAACCAGATTAAATATTTTTGATCCAACAAAGAAGATTTTTTTAAAGACTTTAATCAATATTGAGACACAATGGACAACAGTTTTCAACCTTTTTCCCACTTGGGTTGCTTGGGGAAGTTGACTAACAGAGAAGTCAAACAGACAAGTTAAATTTCTAGATTCTGCCCACTTACTATTGTTTTTCATGTGATCTAAAAGTCTCTAAATTGCCTCCACCTCACTCACTTCTTTTAGTCTGAGATAGATGGTAATGGGGCTAAGATGTGTGTCTTTCCTCAGCCTAAGCCCAGGGTGGCCAGCAGAAAACACTGAGGTCGAGGATAATGGATACTGGTCCTTCAGGTATAAGCACAGCAGTCCAGCTTCTTCAGATTGTTAAGGGCAGGGGCCACTGCAGAGGGCTCAGCAGTCCCTTATCTTCCTGCTCCACAAGCTCCACATTACACCATGGGATGGGCCAGAAGTTTGCATGTCTTCCCTGGCAGCTCATACAGGGCCGAGGAATCTATTTTCCCAGAGCTGTTGCCTGCACATTTATTTCTCCTTTATCCATTTCTCTTCAAGGAAAAAGTGACCTGAGAACCATAGGGTTTCAGTCTCAAAGGCATCTAGAGAAATACCCAGGTACTAAGCTACTTTCCTTGGACTTTGTTTAGTTTGGTAGGGCTGAACCAGCTCTGTCCCAGGCTACAGACTGGGCTGGGATCCAGGCTTTTGAGGATCACTCAGTACAGTTTGCAGGGTGTTAGTGGGACCTCATGCTGACCTTGTCTTTCATAATCACACTTAGGTGTCCTTTGCAGACAGAAGACTAGCTTGACTCCTCATTCTTCCCTCCTGCTCTCCAAGCAAAGAGGCATCTGACCTCTAGTGCTGAGGACTGTGAGTCAAGGGGAGAGACTACATACCAGACCCATCCAGCCACAGCCATGCTGCTGAAGAAAGCTATCTTAGCCAGGTATTGAGGAGAAGCTAACATAAAAACCCTGTCCAGAAGGATTCAGCAATAAAACGGAATGTTGCCTGATAAGAGTGTTCCAGAGAAATCCGACAGGGGTCAGTGGATCCTTCGAAGCTTTCGTTCTCTCTCGCCAGTGAAGTGGAGATCTTCAATATGCTGAAGATGCTACAGGAAGCAGACATTCCAGTCCAGTCAACCACCAGGAGACCCCTTCAGTTACCATGGAAACAACTGTCGGAAGCCGAAGAGTGGATGGCAACCTTTAACTAGGTTTAAATGCAAATTCTACAGGTAATTAAGAGGCAAAGCACAGTTAAAACATTACAGGAGATATATAGTCACTGGAAAGGTAATAAATGCTTGCCTTGAAATGGATACAATGAAAAATTTGACAGTGTGTCTCAGCAAGAAATTCTGTCTTTAAAAAACCTCAACAGTTTCTGTCCTCCCCTCCGGTTTTGAAAACTGTCACTCAGGTTTTTGAATTTTTTTTTTTAAAACTGAGAACTCAGGCTCACGATGAAAACTGTTCTCATTAGCCGGTGTCTCCTCTCTTCCCCAGTGCTCTTGCTCGAGCCTTTCGCGAGCTGGAGTTCCATCGACATTTCAACTTCAATTTTCATGTTGCTGAGGAATCAATTGGTTTGAAGAGGAGGTTTTCTCATCTTTGTTTTTCCCAGACATGTTCCTCGGCATGAACAGACAAGTAAGTTCCTCAGTTAATAGGCCGTGGGTGTCCTCCTCCTGAGGCCTCCTCACAATCCCAAAGACTCACCCCCACAAGGCTTCCACTACTTTCCCAACTAATTGGAAGTTTTGTCTCGATAACTGTAAGTAGGAGTGGAGGAGAGGGTCCAGTTGTGGCATATTTGGGCCCAGAATTAAAACTTCCAAGATGACTTGCCTCCTCCACATGAATAGTGTGGATGAGTTCTGAAATGGCAACCGCCCAGGCCTACTTGAGAAACTCAACAGCTCCTTAATTAGGGCCTCATTGCTTTTGACACCTACAGGTCTGATGAGCATACTTGGCTCTGAGTGGAGACTCTGTGATTGCAGATAGATCAGCTCAGGAGAGATGTTCTCCCTGCCCCTCTGGTGCCACAGGGCTGCACAGGTGTGATCCCTGCTTCACCTCAGACCTTCTCCAAGGGAGCCCTTGGCTTCTCTGTGCCTTGCCTTATTAAATCCATATTTTAAATTCCATATATCAAAACTGGCCACTTGAGTCCAACAAGTTTGAACGTTTCGAGTGGGATGAGGTAGCAAGGATGGGAAAGTGAATGGCCTTTTACCTCTTTCCTCATAAATCTCACTGCTTCTGTCTGCATAATTAATATTAGAAAGGAATCATAAGACCTAAGAACTAGAAGAGCTATCCAAATTTACCTAGTTCGTGGTTTCTAAATTTGGAGCCCATTTCTTAGTGCCAAAATAATCAGAAATACCTTGAAAAGCAGAATATTCTCTACTGCCAATATGAGGGGACTAAATGTATCTATATAATTAAAAATGGAGAGATGGCTCAGCAGTTAAGAGCACTGACTGTTCTTGCAGAAGACCTGAATTTGAATCCCAGCATCCACATGGTGGCTAACAACCGTCCATAACTCCAGTTAAAGGGGATCCAATGGCCTCTTCTGTCCTCTGCGGGCATTGCATGACATTGATTCATTTACACACATGCAGGCACAATACTCATACACATAAAATAAAAATGAATAAGTCAGAAAAGAAAAAGAAGCAGCAGTGCTGGATTACAACATATGGTGAAAGAGGGGTTTAATTTATGAACTGTTAGATGAATGTGTAACAAAAATACTGTGAAAGATAGCTAGTCCTCTGAAAACACTATCTTCTAGAGCCATCTTGCCTCCACTCCCTTCTATCAGGCAGACTAATACATTCATTCAATGAAAACAGGAAAACAAAAGAACAAATAAATAAAACTGAACATGTGAGTTTCATTGGGGATATCAGTGGTACCTTAGGGAAATACATTCTCGTGCTCAGGGCATCTTGTCTACTGTGGCTGAGTCCAGGCAAATCTGTGTGGAATGGAAATCTGTAGGTACAGTTTTCAGACTTAACTCAACTTCCTTCTCTGAATGCTTCCTCCTCTGAAATGCCGAACAAAAGCCTGAAGATAGTGGTTTCACAGTGTTAATATATCCAAAACAATGTAAAATAACAATTTTAGATGAATAATCATGAAAAATTAATTGAGACTAGAAACTTCCATCAAATCTTCATAACACAGAGCTACATCATAACACAAAGCTACATCTCAATCCTTTAATAGTATTGGGATGAGGAAGGATTAGCCAATAAAGGAGCTTTGGTCTGAGGGTGAAAGTCACCTGTCCCTAAATGACTTACCAAATTCTAAAGAAGAAAGACCTTGACGCTAAATAGGTAAAGGATGTACACTGTCACAGTTATGTAAGGTCAACTGACCTTTAGAGATGAGAATGTTTCCATTTCACATTGGTCAGAAAACAATGAAACTCCCAACCTTCCTTCAAGCATCAATCCCCAACTTCAGTACCAACCTCTCTCAGGCAAGGAAAGCTTTTTTCATTAGTTGGTTGGTTTTGTAAGGCAAATAATGTAACCAAGATAAAACTTGATCCCATCACTTAGTGAGTGTCAAATGCTCTCTACAAGGCAGCTTACCACTTTCTCTACTTAGATATCTTACTATAATCTCCCAAATACCAGCAGAAACCAGTGCTTGGGATGGGCTGCTATTGAAAAGATAAATGCCCTGGCAGGTCCAGTTATCTGAAGAGTGTTTTCATTTTTATAGCAAAACTTAACTTTTTTTTAAATGTCTTTTTAATTGTATGTGCATGAGTGTTTTTCAAATATATTTATTATTTTTATTTTATGTGTATGAGTGTATTGCCTGAATGTATGTGAGTACCAGTGTCATGCAATGCTGCGGAGGTCATCAGATTCCCCTGGAACTGGTTCATAGTCATCATGTGGGTGCTGGGAATTGAACCCCGGTTCTGTGCAAGAGCAGTCAGTGCTCTTAACCACTGAGCCATCTCTCTAGCCCTGCAAAACTTAATTTTTAACAGCTTCTACTGAAAAAAGAATTCCAAACAAATGACCAGATAAGATGAATATCAAGGAGTCTGTTTCTTCCCATGTTGATCATCATCTAATTCAGGGAGTTAACACCAAGAACAGCAGACTATCACAGGGAATAGACCATTACAGGGAATAGCAAGCACTTCCAGAAAGGGAAAGCACAGTACAGGTTTCCCTCTCAGTCATCTCTCCCACAGCATGGAGGGCTGCTCTGTATTCAATTATGCCTTCTCTTGGTAGTGGTAAATTGTTTCCTTATCCTACGGAAATGACAGACTGGCTCTAAGAAGACACTGAAGAGCACCCAGGCTCTGACAGGCAGGTATTGGGAACAGCTCCCTCTTTTCACCCACCACAATCCAGATAGAGCTCTTGGTGGCATCTCTAAGGTTTTCTCCTTGAAGATCTCAGAGTTCTTCTCTCCATCCCTAGTACCAGGTTGCATCCTACAGCAGAAGAATGAGCACAAGGACCCAAGGTTCTACTGTCCTACTTGCTGCATCTGAGTCTAAGTGAGGACAGTGTCAGCTCCAACATGAAGTAGAAAGAAAGGACAAGACTTAGTTCGCTGAGTTCTCATTTGAAGCTAGCTTGTGGTGGCTGGGTATAAGCTTTAAAGGGAGCTGTTCAAAACAACCAGGGAAAACTGAAGCATTTCTTTCTACAAAGTATAAAATCCTACAGCTTATGAACAAAATCTGAAAGCACAGACATCAAAACCAACCAAATAAAAACAATATTGGAATAAATATAACAGGGCACACCAAAGAAATAAGTCAGTGGCGCAAGAGATAGAGAGCAGTCACCCCCATATCACACTAAACTGCCCCCATATCATCTCATTCTTTATGTTCTCCAGCGCAGCAGAGGTGTTTCCATTAACGCTCTAGTTGTGGGAATTCATATGTCCTTCACTATAGAGATCCTGCCTGGCAGACAATATACCTTAGTTATCTTTGAACTTCCAGTGTCTGTTAGTACACTACATAAATGAACAAATTCCCAAGTAAATAAAAGAGTAGATTATGCATACATATAGGCAATACACTCATACACATACAATAAATAATAAATATTTTTTTAAAAAGCTGGAGAGATCGCTCAGTGGTTAAGAGCACTGACTGCTCTTGCAGAGGACCCAGGTTCGATTCCCAGTACCCACATGGTGGCTATGAACCATTCTTAACTCTAGTTCCAGGGGAATCTGAGCCCTCTTCTGACCTCCATGGCATTGCATGACATGGGTGCACTCACATACATGCAGGCAATATACTCATACACATAAAATAAAAATAATGAAATAATAAATAAAATGTTTTTATGAAAAGAGTAGATTAGGAAATGAATGATTAGCCAGAACACAGAGATTCATTCCCCAAACACTTAGGATTCTTAAGGAAAGGCATCAATAATTGCAGATGTAATAGAAGAAAACTTCACAGAACTGAAAAACAAAGTATTAAAGAGATCTGAGATGAGAAACTGGAAGGGATCAGCACATGCCCAACAGAGTTAATCATAAGGAAATGTGCCAAGGCTATCTCCTAGGGGGGAAGGGAAAAGCTTTCCTTTTCAGAGATAAAGACTCTTACAAGCTTTCAAGCCAAAAAGAAAGAAAAAATCTTACATGCCTTCCTTCAAAAAGATTCTTTGACTTACAAGAATAAAACCCTGAGTGTTCTGATTCAAAGAAGAGGAAAAATGGAGCAGCTGATGCTACAGACAGGAAAGGTTTTGAGAAGAGATTGTCTTTGTTTTGGCATAACCTGTTAACCCTGGTTAACTCCCCCACAAGTCTGAATCTTCAAAGGCTCCTGTCAGCATGACTGAGAACCTTGCTGTCTCAGCCTCTGTGGGGGAAGGTGGGTTTCATAGCACCTCCTGACAATTCTGGTGCTCTGGGATCCAATTGAGCTGTTAACTGTCCCAGGGATCAGGGGATACACCACTACATAGAAAACAGCGCTGTAGATCCAAACTGCTATATAAGAGAAAACTTTTTGCAGGATATGCTCTTGAATCCTATCTAGGAAGTTATAGTTCAAAAGATTGGGGTTTTTCTACTAATCACTAATAACAGTTGCTTGATATCACTAAGCTGGTTGTGGGAAAAAAATGGTTTATACTATGTTTTCTTTCTGAAGTCTGGAATTGGGGTAAACAACTCTCAGCAGAGGCTGTTTAAGTGGTCAGTATGGGCTTAAAAGCCCTGGCTGTTGTGTCTCTAATGAACTGTTCTGACCACATTCTGGAAGCTTGAAGCTTCTCCCCCAGACTTTATTCCGGCCTTAAGCTTCTTTACTCTGCTGACTGATTTGATATCCTTTTGAGATAAAAATTATAGCTGTGAGTACAACTATATGCTCAGTCCTGTGAGTTCTGGTGAAGTCAATCCAATATCCCCACTCTCCTAAACTACAACACAACACAGACTGTTCTGGCTGCTTCTATCCAGGCAAAATAATGACTTGTTAGAGTAATCGCCTCTGTGACATTCTACAGACAAGAGGCAGAGCAGTGGTAAAATGAGGATGAACCAGGAAAAAGCAACCCCCAGGACCTACAACTGTCATGTAGCATCTTTGCAGGATAGAAAACCAGAGATGATTCTGGAAAGTTTCACCAACATGTTAAGCAGATGTTCAGCATTCGTCTTGAGCACCTTGGTGTCCTGCCAGGTTCTTGCCCATTCCTACTGGGATGATAAAGAGCTTTATAGGCCCTCTAAAACACAGACTTTTTTTTTCCAGCTGTGCCCTCTGGTTGGTGTTTTAAAAAAATTTTTTACAGTCAGTAGAAGATTTATCAAGGCATAGATGGAGCCGTGTGTGTGTGTGTGTGTGTGTGTGTGTGTGTGTGTGTGTGTGTGTGTGGAGTGTGTGTTTACTCACTCATTCATCTTATGTCGAAGACAGAGAAAACCCAGGGTGGGTGTGTCAAGGGGGTGTGGCAAAGGAAGACACATGAAAAGCATTCTAAAAGAGGGAAAGATTAAACAACTCCTGTCAGTCTCCAAACTTCACATGGGAACTAACCAGCCTCAGCCTCCTTCTGCCAAGCAATCCTTGCTAGGACCTCCCTACTCTTGTTCTGAGAGCAAGCCAATGGCAGTGCATAGAATCCCAGGCAATAGGACACACCCATTCTTTTCATGTCAAAACTAAGGGCTATGCTAAGGAGAAAGTATACTGTAATTGGAAAAGTCAAAGACACCCATGCCTACTTCACAAATTAGGTGGACTTTATATTTGTTCATTTGTGAGCACATTTGCTGTCAATATTTTTCTAATGATGGTGACTGAGGAACCGTTTTCTTTTTAGAAACTTAATATTACAGATCCAGTATTGTGGTGGTTTGAATGAGAAATGGTCCCCCATAGAAACACTTGGTTCCAAGTTGGGGGCACTATTTGCCAAGGTTAAGAGGTGTGCCTTTCTGGAAAAAGCCAGTCACGAGGGATGAGCTTTGAAAGTACCTGACTTGCTCCACTCCCAGCCTACTCTCAACATTCTGCTCCCATCACCTCCTGCCCCCACGCTTCCCTCCCCATTACAGACTATCCTTCTGGAACCATAAGCCAAAATCCTACCTGATTGCCTGCATATCTGAAGTATCTGAAATGCTTAAAATATCTCTGGAAGCTTACCAATAGGTACTTAATAATGGCAGCTGCTTTTCTATAGATTTTCAAGGAATCAGTTCTTCTAAAGTTGTTCAATTAATAAAAGGGAATATTGGACATTTGCAGCATATGCATGTGCAGAGACTCCACTGGTCTTGATTCGGTAGTTCTCCAAAGAAAGGAGATTTGAATACTTCCTTAAAGGTTACAGAAATAAAGTGAAATCACCATGATTGAAGCACGATGGGTCTACAAGGTTGCAAACTTGTTCCCCTCACCATCAGCATTGTTGGTATTGTGGACCAGATAATTCTTTATGGTGGGTTGTCTTGAGTATTGTATGATGTTTGGCAGCATCCCTGACCTCTACCCAGTAGATGCTATAATACCATTTCTCTAGCTATAATACCAGAGGTCCTCAGAAACTGCCAGATATCCTCAAGAAGGGAAGGTAAACCTGGCCGCCTCCTGAGCCCCCAACCCCTGTTGAGATACTCTGACCTATACCTTAAGCTAGTTTTGAAGCTTTGCTTCTTGACATGTATTCAGGTATCAGCAGCCTCAGCATTACCAGAAAGCTTTTTTAAGATGCAGAATCTTATGCCTCTTCTCAGTCCTACTGAAACAGAATCTGCATTTTAACAAGATTTCCAAGGTGATCCGTGTACACATTAAATTTTGAGAAATGTAGTTCCATAGCCTTGGATCTTGTGCTCATAGTTGTTACCCTACATATTAACCTGGACAAATTCAGTTGCTGGAAGTAAGATTCCTGGAAAACTGTGCCTATATCACATCATACTGTTGGAATCATATTTTTCATAAGATTTTTTTTCCATGTGTATTTTTTAACACCCATTGGTTGCTGGAATAGTTTCCAAAAAGCAAGCATCCTGGGTTAAGAGAAATAGTACCCTGAGCTTTAACCAACTCATTTATTAATTTATTTGCTTTTACTAAAAAGAAAATTTCGTTTTTAAGGTTCTAGAAACCACCATGTGCATGAGCCCGAGATGTACACTGGAAGTCCTTTGCGATGTTCCATTTTCCAAGATGCCCAGTGTGGATCTCAAAAGCTGAACACAGATCTTTCTCTGCTTTTTTTTCTGGCTTCCTTCAATGTAAATAGCTCATACATTTCTAAGCGCCCAAGCCAGAGTCACTGTCTCTGCGCAGAGTCAGTATCCCAAGAGCACATCACTGCCCAGGAAAAAGGATCTTGGCTTTCAATCTCTTAGTTGCTTTGCTTGAAATGTACAGGAAAATCCAGCCAAGAACCTTAAGGTTAGTATCTATCTGCTCTTCGATGAGAAGGATTTAATATTCGATCAGATGCTCTAGCAAAAAGGTAGAAGGGAGGGTTTGAGTTTGGAAATCAAGGTCAGTCTTCTTTCTTTACCAATAATTTGACAGAATAGGATAAGCACAATACATCTCCCCCATTTGCTAATGCCAGAATATTTTTTATGTTTGAGTCTTGCCTGCATGTATGTGCATCTGTCCCAGAAATGCCCACAGATGCCAGAGAAGGGCACCAGGTTCTATGGAACTGGAGTTATGGATGGTTATTAGCTACCATGTGGGTTCTGGGAACCAAACCTGGGTCCACAGCCAGTGTTCTTAACCACTGAGCCATCTCTTCAGTCCCCAGAATTTTTTTTAAAATGAATTCTAGAATAAGAGGAGGGGAACTAAACTCTCAGCTTCAGAGGCCAGTGTTATCATTCCAAAAAACAAATTGAGGACAAGGACTAGAGGAGATGCAGAATGAAATTAATTCTCTTAAAAAAAAAAAGATTTTCAAGTATAGTCCATACTGGAAGACACCCACCCCTACTATCATCACCCACTTCCCTGACTAGAGATTGTTCAGATCCAACAGAACTGAAACCAGAACCGCTGTCTCCCAGATGCTAGCAGAATCTGTAAATAATAAGCTCTGTGACTTTGGAAATAATAAAATACAAGAGGACACGAGGACTAGACAGAATTTTTGCTGTGAAGGGGAGGAAGGTATGGGAGGACTATCCCAACACATTAGTAAGAAGAATCACCAGACAAAGAAGGCTGAAAGGAAGAGGAACTCAAGATGAGAAAAGAGAATGGGATAGGGAAGAAGGAACGCTACTGTAAAGGGAATAGCTTAAAATCATCTCAAGCATGGAGCTTTCAGTCAAGATTGGCCTGATGCTCTTCTGGGTCCAGTATACGTTCACTTACAAGTCTCTCGAAATTTGGAAGAACAAACTTATCTCAGGATCATCCACTGGTTCTACCTCACATATTATCTTCTTTACAATGTAAAACTGAGAAGTCTCCACCTACGTTTACCTGCTGGGGAAGCAGTAAGCATGTCCTGTACAATACTGTGCCTAGGCATACATGGATACCAGTATGTGTTGTGAGCCAGATCTGATATATAAATCCATTTTTATACTTAAATATAAATGTATATAAATATTATAATGGTTCTATATTATATAAAAGACTCCCATAAACATGAGGCTTTTAAAATTAATTGCTGAACTTCCAATTTGAAAGTACACTGAAAGAAGCAATGTCTCAATTTTTTCAATGGCTGGTTTAAACTGATAAAGATTTTATTATGCTTTCTCAAAATTCAGGAAGAAAAAAGAATGGTATTTCAATTTTCTTAGAAAGGCTCACTGTACTGTGTGTGGATCTATAATTTAGCAAGATCGAATTTCATTTACATTGATGACAATTAGCCAAAATCATTTGCTCAGTCAAAAGAAATATATATTTAGTGTTTACATGACAGGCTCTATATTTAGCTTTAAAACTGCAAAGTCATAACTCCATGATCAGAGGAAGCAATCTGGCAGAGAAGACTAATAAGGACATTTCTTCTCTGAGATGTATTATAATGGAGGCTCAAGAGGGTTCACTGGTACCAGATACTTCCTCAATCACACTTTTCAATCAGAAACCCGAAAAGCCTTTGATCATGCAGACATGACGGTAATCAATCTCTGTGTATACACGTTATTTATGTAATTTATATGTATATTTAGAAGCACATATCTTGTGTACATATGTATATTTTATAAATAAACAATATGTATACACATATGCATATATGCATGTATAAATATGAATATACCCATTCAAAGCTATATATGCACACATTAAGGTGTGTAGTTATTCAAATAATAGAATACACATACACATACATATGTGGATAGGTATAGATATCTAAACGCAGATATAGATATGTACATCTAATTATTGTCCATATTTTACAACCTCTTAGTACAGGGTCCTTCCATTATTTAATGTCTTCATCCCATGAAGTGTTGCTTGGACATCATCCAAGGAGATGGGAGAAGTAGCCTGAGGCAAAACTTGGATCCCACTCTTTGACAAGATATCTAAACTCAGAGTCCCATAACGGTTACAATTTGAAATTTTGAAGACTTTCAGCATTTTCTAAATGCAGCGTATGGCAAAAGTAATTCCATTTTAAGCTATAAAAATGTCTGTATGGTTTGGGGGGGGTCTCATGAAGAACATCCCCAAATAGTATATCTGTAGATGAGAAAGGAAAGAATCCAAGCCTGTATCCGAAACCTGGAGGAGAGCTACAGTCGAACATTTCTAAGCTGCCATGCTTCAATAACTTCCGAGAAGCACTTTTTAATGGACAGGCAAATGAAGAAGTATGTAACACATGACAGAGCCTAATCAAAGCTAGATGTCTGTCAGCCACCAGAGTTCAAGGGCAGAAATTAGCAGAGCTTCCCTACATCTATTGGGAGCCTCTCAGGATGGATGAAGTACAGTGGGATAAGAAAGAAGAAAACAGCAGCTGAAGAAGCCGAAGAGGTGACATTCACAGTTAGAGGCTGTGATGCCTTTAACTGACGGTTAGAGCAGGTTACTCAGTAGAAGCAAAGATGGGTTTCAGATTGCATGGATCTAGAAACGATGGAGGTGGGTAGTTTAGCTACATGAGGAACTCATTTCCCTTCAGTTCACTTCCTGTGTCTTCTGATGCTGCACAATATAATAATGTGACTTGCCATTATTCTATAACGTAATTTCCTTCTATATGTAATTCCTTCTATAATTTTCCTTCTATAATGTAATTTCCTTTTCTTCTGTTTTCTCCTGTGTCACCCCCATCCATGTTTCCACGTCAGCCTTCCTTTCATGGTTCCTATCTCACCTATTGGCACAAGAGCACAGCTAGAATCAGTCCCACCTCTCCAAGGCCTGGGGTCTGTCATCTCCTTCGCCTATCCTCTTTAGCTCTGTCTCTCTTGTTCATTCCCTTTGCTGACATTGTATAAACCCAGAGTTCTTATACAACTCTTGAGTGTCATCCATACATACCCATACCTACAGGTGCCTGGTAGAGAAGAGTGCATATCTGGTGGCCATGTTTCCTGAGAAGATTAGCTGTCTTTAGCATTTGAACTAGACATCAGTGAGTATGTCGGTATGTTGGGTGGAGAAAAGACAAAGGAGTCTTCAAGGTTAGGAAGCAACCTGTGCAAGACACTGAGGTTCAGAAAGTGTATGAGGGACTGAAGAAGCAGAGAGCAATGCTGAGAGAGTATACGGCTGATGAGGAAAGAGCGGGGTAATACACAAAGTACAGTGGTATCAGAAAGACAAGCTATGTCACCATAAAGAAAAAACACTCCTGGTGCAAAACAAGTCAAGGCTATGAGAATTTATTTCTGAGATTACAACAGTCAAATGGCTATCAGTGCTTAAGGGGGAAGATGACCGAAGGATACTCCATAACATTATTTGAACTGAAAATTAGCCAAAAAAAAAAAAAAAACCAAGTAGCAACCAACAATATGCCCCCTGTTTTAATCTTGCCCTAAGATTATAGATTCGAAAGTGCCTGTGAATTTGCTTCAGGTAAGGCTGAAGATCTTTAACCCCAGAATCTACAATGTTTTGCTCACTCAAAGAAGATGCCAGAAATTTGAAAACATTGACATGACAACTCATCTCCCCCCAGAATTATGTGGGTTTTGTTGTGTTGAGTGTTGTTTTACCAGTTCGGAGGAAAATTAGAGTAAAACATTTTGTGTCATTATTGAGAACTGTCACAGGATATTTCATGCCGCCTAAGTCCCCTGCTACGCTAACTCTATCCACTGGGTTTGAAATGGACCCCTTTCATGGTCAGTACTTAGGAAGTCAGGCCAAGTTGTCCAGCTGCACTGGCAATGGCAAGTCAGACAGGGCCAATCTGGATTTAATTCCATGTTGTCCTTTAATCCAGGGCTGATGTCCTGTCTAGAGGGAAGGGAGGGTAGTGAGGGATATTGGCAAGAAGCATCTCCAAACACTCAGTTTCAAGGTTGTAAATTTCAGCAAGACTATTCAATATTCATGTAATTACCCCAGAAAGCACATTTGACATTTCATAAATACGGCAGAATATTTAGCATTTGTCTATCTCTCCCTGCTACCAAAGCATACATGGAAAAAGAATCCCCAGGGATTCCTGCAGTCTGAAATGGCAACAGTTATTGAAGCCATAAATTTGATGGATCAAAATCTTCTCTCTTCATCCCATTCATAATTTACAAATAGAAGTGAGACCATATAAATGAGGCAGCCTGCTGGTCTTCATGGAGGACAACTGTTCCTGGGAAAGGGCTTGCTTCCCACCAGTTATGCCTGCAGATTTAGTCCTTTATGCTCAACCTATTCTGCCAAGTAAGCTTGCAGACTCAGGTGGGACACAGACCTGAGGTCAATGCTAAGGGCCCAGAACACGAATGCCCTAGATGCCCAGGCAACAGTGCTGATAAAAAGCTCGTACAATAGCCTCAAAGCCGTTGAGCACATTCATCTTCTTAAGGATTTTTACAGAGAAGTCGATCTGTGTTCATGAACACATCCCTGTCTACCCTCCCACTCACGGCCCCTACAGACTCAGGAATAAAAAACATAGCTCCTCAGCAGCTTACCACAGAACGGAGCACAAAAGAAGAAAAACGCTTTGTCCTGATCAGGCCTGGCCTTCAGAAACTAGCACTACAGACCAAGACTCTGCATGAGAAAAAGCCAAGTGCAGGCTGGCTGTGCATGTGAAGCTGGGAAGTGACCCCGTCCTGTACCCAGGCAGGGATGGATGCCTTATTTCTCTCCCACAACTTCCATGAAGCAATGACCTCATCACCCACAGGATAAAGATGATGACATGCAGGTTCACATGTCAGATGTCTGTCCCCAAAGAAGTAACAAAACTTCCCTATACATTTGTAATAAGTTATTTCTATGTGTAAGAGAGTTATTTTTAACCCAGGTAGTAAACTATCTGTCTTAGAAGTAGAGATGCATCCATACTATGTAAAATACATGTTTTAACCACATGCATATATACATATACATGTGCATTCATCTACAGTGTAAAGGTGAGTCTGTGTAAATATGTATCTGATATGGTATGTCTGAGAGTGAGCATATATTTGTACTTAACGATTCATACAAATGTATGCATTTGAATGCATGTGGCTGTTAATGCTACTCATGTATGCACTTAAAATAATTATGTTTACTGGAATTTATGGCTGCCATATACTTGTGTGTATGCAGATATATGTGTGTACAGAAGTGGACATATATATGCATATGAGTGAATATATAGGCTATACACATGTAATTCAATAATGATTTATATTTAATTTAAATATGTGGAAGAGTGTTTTTTATAGATATGTGTTTATTCACATGTCACCTGTGAAACTTAATAATTACTTTCTTTTTACTCTTACATCTAAGAGACAGAATGGTTTGCAGAAGATTGCATGGGCAGTGAAAGACAAAGGTGAGATCAAGCCTCTGGTCTCACATATTGGGGCTACATCAATGCACAAGTGCTCCTACCATATATTACACACACAGACACAGACATAGACACAGACACACACACACACATATGTATATACAGTCTTCCTACAATACTCTCATAGGATTAGTACCAAGACCCATCACAGATATTAAAATCAGGAATGGTCAAGTATTATATACCTTATGCAAAAATAGCATAATATTTACAAATAACCTATGCATATCCTCTATATATTCTGAATCACCTCTAAGTTATTTATAATATTTGTAATATCTAGTATATCAATGTTGTGTAAATATGTTTTGTAATTTTATTTTTAAGGGATAGTGATAAGGAAAACTTCTCTGTACACGTTAAGTATAGGTAAAATTTATTTTATTTATCTATTTTCCAGATTTTTTATGCAGGATTGGCTGACACTAGATGTGAAACTCTTGATACAGAGAAATCACTGTTATATGCTCATGTATGTTGTGTAGGGATGTGTTTGTGTGTGTGTGTGTGTGTGTGTGTATGTGTGTGTGTATACATGTGTATAAAAAGGGACCCTCACACAGGAGTCTTAGTCCACAGATGGACCCTGGGTATTGCTGCAAATAGGATTCATCAGCCTGCCCCTGCAGTCTCAGCTGTCTCCTAAAGGCCTGTCTTCACAAGCAGCCTTCCAGATGGCTGGCTCTGCCCTCTGACTTTTGCGAGAGCTGCTATTACAACAGAAACAACCAGATGTGAGACCAGTCACATTGGCTGGGCTACACCAATTCATCTTGCACATTCTAGAGGCCCAAAGAGATAAGAACTAAGAGGACCTAGTGTGCAAAGGAGCAGGGTCTGGCAATAGAGTGTACCTGCCACTTTCTCCTGTTCATAAATAAAGCAGACAGATTCGGTGAACTAAACCAGTGTGCTAATCATAAATCAGAGACCTCCATGCCTCCTTCCCAAAGTGCCTGATAGAAGTAAGTGAGATCAAAGTACCTGACATGAAACCATATATTCAAGGTTCTTGAAATGCCAGCCTCTGCCCCTTGCCACAGACACTGGAATCTGCATTAATGTGCCCAACAAGCAGAAAGATAAATTTTTAGCATTAGTACATTTTGTATATGTGAATACCTTCCCAGTGGCAGCTCCCTCTCTGAGAACTGCCCACAGCAGCCATATTGGCATCAGGTGACCCAGTTCTACTTTCAGAAACAGATGACTGGTGGAAAGAAAGATTCCTCACTCATTACCCAAGCCACAGTCACAAATCAGTGAAATTCAGGCTTCCAGGAATCTGACATGAGGTAGAGAAGTCTGGTCTGCTTATGTGGCAGACTGGGATGGAGCCAGAGCAGAGCTGAAGCATCCTGGGCATGCCAGAGCAGAGGAAACCATTGACAAGGGAATACAAAAAGAAATTCAACTGAAGGAAAGGAAGCAGGCAGAACATGCAGGCCCCAGAGAACAGACGGTGCCATTCCACCAGTGACCACTACAGGACAGGCGGTGACCTTCCGCCAGTGACCACTACAGGACAGGCGGTGACCTTCCGCCAGTGACCACTACAGGACAGGCAGTGCCATTCCACCAGTGACCACTACAGGACAGGACGTGTTCTTCCGCCAGTGACCACTACAGGACAGGCAGTGCCATTCCACCAGTGACCACTACAGGACAGGCGGTGACCTTCCACCAGGGACCACTACAGGACAGGCGGTGACCTTCCACCAGGGACCACTACAGGACAGGCGGTGACCTTCCACCAGGGACCACTACAGGACAGGCGGTGACCTTCCACCAGGGACCACTACAGGACAGGCGGTGACCTTCCACCAGGGACCACTACAGGACAGGCGGTGACCTTCCACCAGAGCCACAGTCACAAATCAGTGAAATTCAGGCTTCCAGGAATCTGACATGAGGTAGAGAAGTCTGGTCTGCTTATGTGGCAGACTGGGAGGGAGCCAGAGCAGAGCTGAAGCATCCTGGGCATGCCAGAGCAGAGGAAACCATTGACAAGGGAATACAAAAAGAAATTCAACTGAAGGAAAGGAAGCAGGCAGAACATGCAGGCCCCAGAGAACAGGCGGTGCCATTCCACCAGTGACCACTACAGGACAGGCGGTGACCTTCCGCCAGTGACCACTACAGGACAGGCGGTGACCTTCCGCCAAAGACCGTCCTTAGCCTTTCATGTCTGTGTGCACCCCTTACAAACCTGGCTATAACTTGTTACTTTGCATTTATTGAGGTCATTGCGCTACCCTTTTGAGAGAATCTCTCTTTTGTTCATGATCTTTTAGGTGAGTTGTTCCTTGCTCTTCAACGACACTCAAATAAATATGCTCATTTGGGGGCTAGTTCAGTGATTAATAGCACTGTCTGCTCTTGCAGAAGACCCAGGTTCAGTTCCCAGCACCCACATTGCAACTAACAACTGTTCATAACTTCAGTTTCAGAGAATTCCATGTCCCTCTCTAGCCTCCAAGGGCACTGTATGTAGATGTACCTACATACATGCAGGCAAAACACATATAATAAAAATAAGTTTTTTAAAAATGCATATCTGGTTCTGATGCACTGAGATTTCTAGAACCTTCCTAATACCCTCTTCTACTTTGGGTGAAGATGTATCAATTCTGGCACCCTCATGATCTATTCTCATCTAGTTTATAGTCTTAATGAAAAGGTGGCTGTAGGAAAACCCCAAACATCAGAATATCCTAACAGCACAGTGCAAGAAAGATGGTCATGAAAATTTATAGTATACTTAAGGATCTCAGTTTCAAAATAGCCTCAAAATGAGCCTCGTTCATATTTCCTTCAAAGATGCAAATATCTGTATATTGCATTTTAAAAAGTGATTACACATGCAAATATTATGGGGACATATGACATGCATGTCTAGCCAAGAGTGACAGCTGGTAGCTCTCTGTTACTTAATATTTAAATAACATTGTTTCAAAAGTGTATGTTGTTTCTGTTCTGAAGTTCAATGTTTCCCTGAGTTTTGTGACTTTCCAGGGGCTCTGTACCTAGTCCCCTAGGTTCCTCCCTTTGCATTTATGATGTCTCCCCTGACCCTCATGCTTTACCCAGCTTTGCCCTGAAACCAGTCCCTAGCTTTTGATGATTCTTAGACGCTATTGCTGTGATCCTTTTTCTTGAACAGCTGCTTTTCCTTAACAGGCATGACAACTTAGTTCAGCAATCAATCTGAAACCAAGCTGTGGAAGACTTTACATCTATCTGCCTCAAGCCCCACCCCCTGCACCAGAAGCTCAGGCAGAAGGAAGTGCTTCTGCTGTTCCCTTCACAGGCACCCAACCCCTGGTTCTGCTCAGCTCTTTCCCTTCCACTCACACTTCTTTTAATTCCAAATACACAGGCATTTATCTTTCAATGATTTACCCCCAAACTCACTTAGACAGTCCTCAAAGGCCTTCTGATCATACTTAGAAGGGATCATTAAGACCTGCTTTTCAACAAGCACAATTTTCACCCTGCATGGAATTCTGCTCCCAACATCTAAAATAGCATGACTTTCCTCCCCCTTACATGGGAAACTTCCAAGAGACTGGGAACTCCTGCAGTCCCAAACCTCCTTTCTAGTTCTCTGCCCTGACACCTGTCCCCACACGGCCTCCACTCAGCTTAGCATACTCTCCAAAACAAAAAGTCTTGAAAGGCCCTCCTTCCCACAGACCTTTCCCTCTGCCCGGAATACCTGACCTTTTTAATTGTCAAAGTCCCTGTCATCCTTCTAAATTCAATTCAAATGCCACCCTTCTCTGAGACTTCTCCCTAATTCCCTCCACCAAGAAGGAATTAGAAGCTCAGTCCCTGTGCTCCCTTAGACCTTTTCTTCCAAAGTAGGAGAATTTGTCCTTGTGTATTGCAAGTATCTGGCTAACACCATCTTTTCTTTCCCAACTCAAAGACTTTCCACTCAGGGTGTGGGGATTTTTCTATGCCCGTGTCTGTCATTGAAGCTGCCTGTAATCACTAGTATACACATGTGATTTTAATGGGCATACAGATAAAGAATAGGTGATATGTATTTGGTGCCTACTGTGTGCCAGGCAGTAGTCTTAGCACCCTACATTTGTTTAACTGTGTACTTCCCATCTACAACAGTATGAAGCAGGAAACAGTCCTGCATGTGTGCATCCTAAGACTCATCAATGTTTAAAAACTTACTTGGGATCACTCAAGCAGAAAGCCTTGAAGCTGGGCTGAAATCTCTCAAGTTTCTAGTAATTACACTGTTGTGATAGTTAATCTTAATTCTCAATTTGATTGGATTAAGACACCTGGGAGATTAGTAGAGCCCACTAGTATGTGATGATTAGATCATGAAGATTCTGAACTAATGAATAGGTTAATCCCTTGGTAGATTCATGATGAGATGACATCACTGAGAATTGGTGAAGACTGGGTGTTAGGGCTAGTTGGAAGAAGTAGGTTACTAGAGGCATGTCCCTGGGGGCTACATCTTGCCCTGGTCCTTCAGTCTGTGTTTTTTCTCTACTTTCTAGTCACAATGATGTGAACTACTGGATTCTACCACACCTTCCCTGCCATAGTAGACTGATATTTCTGAAATTTTGAGCTGAAATAAATAATTTCTCCCTTAACTTGTTTAAAACAGGCAATCTGACATAGCAGTAGAAAATGAACTTTTACAATAGGACTCTGAGAAATGAAATTTGGGGTAAGTGGTATAATGAAGGGATTCTTCATGGACCATGGCAGACAATTACTAGAGGATTGTGTTGATAGAGTGCTGGAATCAAGAGAAATAGAGGCTATATTGTATTTCACCATAGCTATAGCTATTAGGAGTTCTGGAATCAGCTTGAGTGAGAATCCTGGACCTGTTTTACACTGGAGTAAGAAAAATATAAATACTCAGAGCCCCATATACCATAGACATCTTTTATCCTATCACTGTGTAACAAAATCTGAGAGAGGCACACATACACTCACACACAGTCATGTGCATACATGCATGTACATACATACAAACACACAACACACTAGTTACAGCAGGCTTAGTAAATGTTTTAAGCCCTGCAGAACAATGTTACTGTGAGACCACTGGTTGTCATAGGAACTTGGGGTTTCCCTGGCCATCCAGACAAGAGCCCCCAGTGCTTTGCATCCAAGAAATAAAACAAGAGCCCAGAATCATAGTGTGGGGTCTCTGCCTGCTGGATTGGACATTTTGGGAGGGAGCTGACCTTTACCCAATACTCTAATGACACTTGAATTATGCTTTGTTTGCCAAAAGAAGTGTCAGCCTCTTTGTTAAAATCAAACACTAAAGCCTTCATAAAAAGATTTCAGTTCCTTTAGCCAATATTGACATAAGGTCAATGAGAAGCCTGTGTAAGGGTAGTTTATTTGAGCCCATGGAAACAAGTATTTGTTGCTCTCTCATTTGTTGGAATCAGCTAGATTCCTGCATGGATTCCGCTCATGAACACCTTCAGTGAGAGACAGGGCACACACAAGAGCACACACATAGGAGAGTTCTAAACAATACATTTGTGATGTTTTTGAGCTTTTTCTAAATAGTGTAGATAAAATTGGTATTTGACTGTATGGATTAGCTATTGCTAACATAGCAAACCATACCAAAATGCATAAAATAATTCCTAGTATTATTTCTGACAAGTCTATAGCATGGCTAAATGTTTGGCTGGTCCTAGCTTGGCATGCTTCTGCATCTGTGGTCAGTAGAGAAGATGAACTGGTCTGCCATGAGCCCAGCTGGAATCATTCTGTTCTGTACCATGTGAGTTTTCATTTTCCAGGTTACTCCAGGCTTGTTCTCAAAGAAGCAATAGAAGATCAAGAGGAAAGGTAGAGCATACAAGGGCTCTTGAAGCTCTAAACTAACACACAGTCACATTTGCCGCTTTATTTTGGCCAAAACAAGCACTTGGCCAGCCCAGACCTCAAGAGTGGTAAGCAAATACTGCCTTTCCATGGGCTGTATTCACAGTACAATCAATTCACTACACCACTCAACAGAGTGAGAAGTGAATTACAGTTTGTTAACCATTTAAGACTCAATGTTACCTGATTATTTTTATACCAACTTTTATGAGGAGGAAATCAATAATCAGAGAAGTAACTTGATCAAGGTCACAAAGCTGAATAGTGAGCTGAGGTTTGAAACAAGCCTCCCACAGTGCTCTATGTGTATCTTTTCCATGTCACCAAATGGGCCTGTCAGCTCACTATATTCTCCATATCTGTTGATTCAAAGGAGCAGGTGTACCTGGCATTGAGTGTTCACAAGGAAAGTAACAGGAAGGACTGGTCAAGGCTAAAAGGAATAGGCAAGACCCTGGTGACCAGGCAGGCACATTGGGAAGAAAAGTGTCTTTCAGGTAGAGACCCCTAGATCCAAATAACTGTGCATCTCTTTCCTCACCTGCCAGAAGGTAATGGCAGACCTGCCCTCTCAAGGCTGTGTGGAGAATAAAAAGGCTCTGGGTTCACAGTTTCAGATGCAAGATCTGTCACTGGGCATTTGACCTTAAGCTGGTTTTCTTTTCTGCTTGTTTCATTTTGTCTTGTTTCCCTCTTCAGTAGAATGGGACTATCAAGGATTCTTGTCTCACAAGGTTGCTGTAAGAATTAAAGAATGAACAGCTGCAGAGCCATTAGCACACCTGCCACTTCCTAATATATATATATATATATATATATATATATATAGAGAGAGAGAGAGAGAGAAAGAGAGAGAGAGAGTCTTTGAATCACACAATATCATGCAAGGCCAATAAACTAAGCCTTCTAAAGAATCTGATCAAGAGTCAGGCACAGAGGCAGTACTTGGTAAATTGCACCTTGCCTTTAGGAACCGAGGAGCAGGGCAACTGACAGGCCTGGATACCCACCCTGATTGACAGATCCGTTTGCACTATTTGAAGGGCATTGATGGAGGTAGGTTTCAAAGCCATTCTGTGTGGAAGTTCTGGGAGCTATTTTGCTGATCTTCAAAGGGTATAATTGCTATAATTCTCAGAGATGTGCAACTAAGCGAAATGTTTGTATATACTTGTTAAAACTAAAAGAAAAAGTATTATCTGAGGAAAAGTCATTTCACATGCATTCACATAGGCATCCACCATATACACACATGCACATCCACATATAGATGTGTATACAAAGACACACACAAAATATAGAAACTTGAATAGTTGGTTGTATTTAAAGGACAAATATAATGATACAAATCAGTGTTAGAAGATGAACTCTTTCCTGCCAAAATCCATTTGCTGAAGTCCCTACTCTACCTCCAGTACCTCAGAATGTGACTGTATTCGGGGATAGATCTTTAAAAGTAACTGAAGTAAAGTAAGTTTTTATGAATGAACCGTGATCCAATATGACTGGCATCTTTAGAGCAAGAGAGAACCAGGACCAAAACACTGAGGGATGACCACGAGAAACATGGAGAAGACAGCCCCGTATAAGCCAAGGCAGGAGGGCCAAGAGAAATCCTCTCTAACAACACCCCCACCCTACACTTCCAGCCTCCTGAACTCTCAGAGAAGAGATGGCCATTGTTTAACCACCCAGCCTGTGGTTTTGGGTGTCATTTCTTATGACACCCTGAGAAGATTAATACAGTTGCTAACAGGCTATTCAAGTTACAGCAATTTAACATAAAAGAATCTGAGACTCCCAGATCCAGCTTGCTTTCCCTTAGTTGGGAGACCTATAGATTATAAAAGAAAGGGAAGCTGGAGTCCACAGAAGTGTGGGAAAAGACTGAGCTGGGAGGTTTCTCTTCTCACTCCATGAAGCCTATCTGGCACAATTGCGTTGTTCTTGGTTGACCCCTTCTATCTGGAATCCTCCCCAGTCTGTGTTCATGGTCAGCCTTTGGCTTTAGATCACATCTTGAGTTTTCCTCTCTGGCACCCCAAACATCCCTCCCTGCTCTTTTCCCATCAGACCAATGTAGCCCCCACTCCTGGAGACTCCTGGGTGCTACAGCTGCTTTCCCCAAATCTCCCTACTTTAGGGCTGAGAAAGTATGAAAAGACAGCATTTTGTGCACGTCCATCATACCTGCTGATTCTGCAAGGTTCCTTGGTTTGTAATTCACTTCACATTAACACGACTAGTTGACATTTTTAAGGTTAATGACCCAGCAGCTTATAAGACAGGAGAGGTTTGAAGTCAATCAACTCCTGCCTACTGGAAGCCTGTGAAGCAAACTTTATTATGCTGCATGGTAGCATCTGAGAAAACTAACTTGTCCTCTGGCACCAATACAATCACCCAGAACCCATGTCTTCTAGCTAATTTGCACTTTGAAAAAATTTCCCCAAGTCCTCTCACTCCAGCGAGTGTCTCGTGGTTTTTAAAATGATGTGTGTCATGACTCAACTTGTTGCAGCTCCCGAAGGTGAGCCCGGGGCTTGCTGAATTTGAAAAGCATAAATTGTTCTACACAAAATGGACTACAGTGGACAACAAAGGGAAGTTATGCTGATTTATAGCACAAATTAAAACATCCAGTTTTTACACTAATCACAATTAAAACTGAGAGCTTGTTCAATCACAAAGCAGAGTACCAATTTTTTCATTTATTCTTCATTAAATCTGCTGTAAGATGTGCATTTTCCTCCCACACTTTTCCTACGCCAGCCAGGCCATTTTCCTGTTTGCCAGGTGAGTCTTAAGTCAATGCAGTTGCCCTAATATTAAAGAGTAAAACTCCAAACTGACCAACACCTTATATTCTTGGTTTCCATGGATTGCTGATTCTTTTTCTAAAGATTGTTTTTGTTTTAATTCCATATATGTGTGTATGTGTCTCTGTGGGTATATGCACATGAGGCTGCCACATGGGAGCCAGAAGGCATTGGAGAGGTAGTTACAGGCACTTGTAAGTGGCCAGATGTGAGTGTTGGGTCCTGAACTTGGGTTGTCTGCAAGAGCCAGTCTCTCTTAACTGCTGAGTCATCACTCCAGTCCCAGATGACTGACTCCTAATAGTCATATGTAGGACATTTACAAGTCCAGTTGATCATCAATTTCTCCCATCAACTTTTATGTTTATGATTTTTAAAATATTTTGTCTTTTAATATAGCTTTCGTTACTGTTCTTTTATAATTTCATACTTGTGTATAATATATTCTGGCTACTTTCACCCCCTGCCATCTCTTATCTTCCTTCCACCTGAGTCAATCAACCCCTTTATAAGTTCCTTTCCCACATTCATGCCTTTCTGTTTTATTTTGTGACCCACTGAGTTTAACCAGGGGTGACTGCATAACTATGGGTCTGCAGCTATCCCCTGGAGCCTGGTGGGTTCACCTGTGATTACAGAAGTGAAGACAATAGCTACCTCTCTTCCAGAATCTTCCTGTATCCTACAGTTCAGCAAGGCGAGGAATGGTCCTGTGAGTCCCTCCCTGATTCATTCTTGGCTGATGACAGGCCAAGAGCAGGCAACCACAGCTCCTGTGAGATGATGATTGCAATGACTGTGTCATGCCCAGAAGATAGCAATCTGTAGTTCGTTTCCCTATCTTCCAGCTCCTACATTCTTTCTGACCCATCTTACATGATGTTCTCTGGGCCTTAGAAAGGGTGCTATGACTATCCTGTTTAGGGCTTGAATACTCACTTGTCATTTATTTTCATCCCCTTGAGCAACCCTGAGTTTCTCTATTCATCACAATTCATTACAAAGACAAGCATCTCTGATTAGGGCTAGAAGTAACAACTGTCTGTGAGTATAAACATAAATATTTAGAAGGTACCATGACACTTTAGCTAAACAAGGATAGTAACTTCCCCTATAGGATCTAACACCTCCTCAGCTCTGGGTTTTTGACTGGGTTTATAGTACCAAGCATGAATTTCCTCCTGTGGAGCAAACCTCAAATCTAATGAGACTTGTAGTAATTCTAACACATTATACAATGCTATAAAAATGTTAATACTGGGGACTGGAGAGATGGCTCAGTGATTAAAAGTACTGGCTGCTCTCAAAGCAGTTCTGGGTTCAATTCCCAGTGCCTTCATGGCAGCTAACTACAGTCTATAACTACAGTTCCGGGGGACTCCAATACCTTCTTCTGACCTCTGTGGACATTGGATGACATGGGTGCATTTACATACATGCAGACAATACACTCATACAAGTAAAATAAAAATAATAAATATTTTGAAATGTTAATATTGTATCTTATTCCTACTTTTTAATCCCACTTAACTGGATTGACCAGCATTAACAGTTCAATGTATGTTCCCAAATCCATCTTCACCTTTTCCTATAATTAAAGACTATACACACACATACACACACACACACACACACACACATTATTCTTTAATAGAAATATAAAGATGCTATCCACATGACTTCTGACCTTGATTTTTTTTTCATTCACTAGCCTTTAAAGGTCATTTCAGCTCTGGTGCATGCACATAAAAATTTTTATTGTGGTCATTTTGATACTAGTCCTGCTATGTAGCCCAAGATAACCCGAAACTCTTGATCCTCCTGCTCCCCCTTCCCACCAAGTGCTGGGATAATTAACATGTGCTACCATATCTGGCCCAAGAGTAGCACAAAATTTGATAAGAATGCTCTGCAACTTAACCAATCAACCTACTTCTGGTAATATTTAGACTGTTTTATCTTTATGTTTTGATTGTTTTTAGTATTACAGACTATACTCTTGTGACAAACATAATTGTACCTACATGTTTTTACTGTAAATGTCCCAAAAGTCAAAATGTGTATTTTCAGTTGTCTTTATTAAGCTATAGTATTCTAAAAAGTCACAGCCATATGCAATCTGTCAGTCACGTGTTCCTCATACCTGAACTCATTCAGGCATCCAGCTACACTTTAAGAAGTAGTAACATTGGTTTATTCAGGAAATTGGCCATTTATGCCATATGAAACTTGGATTTCTAGCTACATACAAGGCCTTATGTTTTTCTTATAATTTAAGCTACTTTTACTTGTGTGCTTTCAGTTATAATTGATAGAGGGTTATTAATATGCCACATATTTTGGTGAACATGTACAAAGGCTTTTATTATAAAGTCTCGGTTTTTCTTCTCTAAAATATGCTCCCATTCAAAAATTCAATTATTCTCTTAACTCACTTGGGTTTTTCATCTATAGATATTTTTACTGTTAGTATATGGCTTTAGATAAAAGTGTTCTAGTAGTTTAGGTGTGTCCTGAGATCAGAGACATACTATACATGAAAATAGGTCTGTATCATCCTCAACTCCTAGCACTCTGTTTCACACAAGACAGGCTCAGGAAACATCTGAAGGAAAAAAAGAGGAGAAAAGATGAAAGAAAAAAAGGAAGAAGGGAAGGGTGGAGGAAAGGAAGAAAGGCAGCAAGGAGGGATAAGAAGAAGAAAGTCACCTTGAAAAGAGAAAGGAAAGATGAAAGCATGTCTTTAGATTCTGGGGTATGATAGCAGATCAAAAGCTTCCCCTTTGTGATGCAGGGAATGACATTGATTGGGATAATAAAGAATAGATTATTCCAAATCTATTAACCTGATTATTCCAAAGCGAGAAAGATCAAAGAGAGAGTCTCATATATGACAAAGGAGATGACAGAACAACTGAAAGGCACAGAGAGAGAGACGGATGATGCAGCCAAGTGAGTGGGTGGCACACACCTCCGGTCATGGTTCTTGAATAGGAAGAGAGAAAACCGAAGCCTCTCCCCAGAAGTAACTTAGGTGTCTCTGGTGAAAAGACACAGGCCATCATGTGCACAAGACAGGAGCACAATTCTCAAGGCCTCTGATCTAGTTGGAGGATTCGGTGAGGCAGCCAGCAGCTCCTTCTGAAAGGGTCAGCACTAGGAGATACATTTCATCACCCTTGCCATGTCTATTAGAGATGTGGCTGAATGACATCTTCAGAGCGGAGCCTATTGTTCAAGAATTAGGTATTTGGGAGGCCCTTAAAAGAATAAACTATCACAACTGGGCACAGTCCCTGAGTGGGAGACAAACATAAAAAGCACTCCTGGAGAGAGATGGCTAGATATGGACATGCTAAGAAGTTCAGACAACTAGATACCCGGGCATTGGAGGGTGCCAGTCTGTTACTGTGAATAAGAGCAGATCCCATCCTAAGGATAACTATGGAGACTGATAACTCCAAGCCTAAGGGTACTAAGTTGCCCAACTCCAAAACCTCATGTCTGCTACAAAGTAAACAGCTGGCAGGACTCGAAATTCTGAAGCTTAGCTCTAACACAGCTCTCAAATTTGACAGCCTCTTCCCAACTGTAAGTTATTTAATGCCGAGTGAGATTTAAAATGACTGACACTGATAATCCAGTACATATCTTAATGTTCTACTTGCTTCCTCCACTCTCCACTGCACTCTGGAGATAGCTCCTTGGATTGGAGATTAGCCACGCTGCAATCTATGAACTGGGCTGTCTTTGGAATGTGGCAGGATCTACCTGGCCCACAGGCTGCGAAGCCAAGTGTGGCCAGAGGTCCCTGATATTCAATCAGGCAAGCTCTAAATTGAAGATTAGTCCCTGTCAGACACTGATACTTGAATGGGCTCTGCACCAGCCTAAACGTTAGGAAAAACAAGAGGCTCTAAGTTTAACAGACCAACCCATCCTCCTAGAAGACTCCACTATCAGAAGACTCTAATGACTTTGTCTTTTTAAAAAGGTTTTTCCTCTGTGTTTCCTTTTTCTTATTATAATTTTAT
>NW_008360308.1:982990-983152 GCF_000622305.1 Nannospalax galili
CGCAAGTGCAATGCATACTGAGAAATGCACGAATCCCAATAAAGACAGAAACTATGAATTGTAAGGCGACATGATGACCTCAAAATACCGTAATTTTTCTCTTTGTTTCTCTTTTTTATTGAGCTTTTTAAATTTCATACATTTCCCACTCAAATCCAGACC
>NW_008360308.1:983216-989844 GCF_000622305.1 Nannospalax galili
TGCCATACATGCTAAGTCCTGTTCATTCAGGTGTTTGTACCAAAATGTCCTTCAGTGTAAATGTGTCCACTGGAGTCTAGTCAGCTCATCCAGTGGTCATATGTAAGTCATACTCTCCCTCACCCAACAGCAGTCTCAAATAGTTTGCAATCTAGTGCTGGCCTGCCACCTATTTCTCACCTTCCCTTTGGGCCCATGTTTAATTGAGCTGACATGGGTCCCAAGTTTGACGCCACAGCTGCCACAGGCTCATATGAGCAAGCCTCCAGTGGCCTGGAGGCCTCCACCTCCCTGTGTTCATGAACCAGGCCTGGCTCTTACAATCTTTCTACCTCCTCTTCTACAATGGTCCCTAAGCCATGAGTGGTGTGGTTCCATATAGGAGTCCCATCCTCCACTCTACAGTCTCTTATTCTCTAAAACTTGGCCAGTTGTGGCCTTCTGTGTACATTGCACCCTGGTGTACACAGAAGCCTCACTGGTGGGAGTTGAGGGGTGCATTAGCCCTCTCTCTACCCTGTATTCTGCTATGTTCCATGAGCCTTAGTTGTAGAGATTCAACTGCAGATGTGTCACCTACAACTGAGCATCTCCCAGGCGTATGTTCTCTGTGCCTGACCAGATGTGCAGCTCTGCAGTAGCCTCCATATGTTACAAAAAGAAGCTTCTTTGATCAGGGCTTTATGGCATTCTTGTCACCCTAAAGGAGGTCTCTTCTATCTAGCACTGCATTCCCCGCCAAGCAGATCCCAGGTATACATATGCATTAATGTTCAGATATTCTAATGAGCATTTCTCATTGGGTTTTAGGGCATCACTTTTCCCTCTAGGTTTCCCAGCTCCCAAGACTGACTCATTTCCACTCTTTTTCTCCCATCCAGCTTCCCTCCCGACTCCCTTCCTAGTCACAGTGCCCCCATTATTCCCACGCCCTCCCAATACCTCCTGACTCCTGGTTTTCCTCTCCTGACTTCCCTCCCTCCCCGACACCATGGTCCCTTGCATGTCCCTCTCTCCTCTCCTCCCTCCCAATTACTCCCAGTTTTTCCACCTCCCTCAGGTAACATCTGTTTCCTACTATCCCCCTTTCATGTTGTTCTTTTCCTTTACCTCCATGTATCCTTTCCCTTTACCTGGGTCCTGGTGTTACATCAGAATTTACATACTCACATACAAGGGATTGGTGCTACAATCCACAAATGAGGGAGAACATACATCACTTTCTTTTCTGTGTTTGTGTTTCTTCACTTAACACTCTCTAGCTCCATCCATTTACCTGCAAATTTCATAATTCCATCTTTTCTTACTGCTGAGTAGAACTCCATCGAGTAGATATACCACATTCTCCTCAACCATTCGTCAGGTGAAGGACATTTAGGTTGTTTCCATTTCTTAACTATTGTGAAGAGAGCAGCAACAAACATGGATGTACAGGTATCTTTACAGTACGATGAGTCTTTTGGGTATATGCCAGGGAGTGGTATCACTGGACCATATGTTACATTCATTTTTAGTTTTGTAAAGGTTTGCCACACTGCTTTCCATAAGGGTTGCATGAGTTTGCATTCCCACAAGCAGTGAATGAGCGTTCCTTTTTCTCCACATCCTCTCCATCATTTGGAGTCTTTCATTATCTTGATCTTTGCCAATCTGAATGGGGTAAGATGGAATCTTAAAATGGTTTTTATCTGCATTTCTCCAATTACTAAGGATGATGAGCACTTTTTAAGGTGCTTCTTAGCCATTTTCATTTCTTCATTTGAGAACTCTCTGTTGAGGTCTATCTCCCATCTTTTAAATGGGTTATTTTCTTCTTTCTTTTTTTGAGTTCTCTGTATAGTGTGGATATTAATCCTCCATCAGATGTGTAGGTGGTGAAGATCTTCTCCCACTCAGTGGGTTTCCTCTTCCCTTCATTGGTTGTTTCTTTTGCTGAACAGAAACTTTGTAATTTAATGAGGTCCCACTCACTGATTGTTGGCCTTAGTGACTGAGCAGCTGGTGTCTGATTTAGAAAGTCCTGTGCCTATATCTTGGAGGGTGCTGCCTATGTTTTCTTCTAGGAATTTCTGGGTTTCAGGTTTTATATTGAGGTTTTGATCCATTTGAAGCTGACTTTTGTGCAGGGTGAAAAATAAGGGTCAAATTTCATTATTCTGCAGGTGGAGATCCAGTTTTGTCAGCACCATTTGTTGATGATGCTATCTTTCCTCCATTGCGTGTTCTTTGCACTTTTGTCAAATATCAGGTGACTGAAATTATATGGACTCATATTTGGGTATTCTATTGTGTTCCATTGATCTATGTATCTATTTTTGTGCCAGTATCATGCTGTTTTTATGACTATAGCTCTGTAATATAATCTGAGATCTGATATAGTGATCCTGTCAGCATTGCTTTTGTTTGTTTGTTTTGTTTTCGTTTTTGTTTACTGCCCGAGATCGTTTAGCTCTCTGGGGTCCTTTGTGATTCCCTACGAATTTTAGGATAATTTTGTTAAGCTCTGTGAAGAACATTGTGGGTATTTTGATTGGGACTGCATTGACTCTATAAACTCCTTTTGGTAAGATGAAAATACCATAATTTTTGTATTATTGAAATTCTTGCTACTGAAACAGTTGAAATCTTGAACAAATAATTACATAAAACTATAAAATAAAATCTTACAAAAACATCAGTGAATTCAAAGAGGCTTTTAACAAGCAAATGAATGAGGTAGAGGAACCAACTCAGGATACAGATGAGAAAGTCAATAAAACACATAAGAAAGATGGCCATGTGGATGAGAAATTAAACAAGGAAACTGAAAACTTGGAAACAGAAAGAGGAATATTGAAAAGGAAAATTTCAAATAAAAATACAGGTCAGAGAGATGGCTCAGTGGGTAAAAGCACTTGTTGTGTAAGCCTGATTACCTGAGTTCAATTCCCAGAACTGCTATAGCCAGAGGTAGAGGAAGAATAAGCCAGAAGACTGGAGACTAGCTAGCCTGCAGGGTGCTTCTTGGTAGCAGAAACAAAAAGAGAGACCCTGTCTAAGAAGGTGGAAGGTGATACTGACTTCCAAAGGCTGTCCTCTGGCCCTCACATACACACTGTGGCATATGCATGTCCATGCTCACACACACTAAATTTTTAACAATTTTAATTATATGAAAACCCAGAAACTAAGATTTCCTGGCATTAGAATAAGGAACTGAGATAAAAATTAACAAATCTTCAATTCCCCAATAGAAGATACTGACTAGCAGATTAAAAACGGGATCCACGTATTTGCTGCCTGAAGGAAACACGCCTCATCATCAAAGATCGTCACTACTTTGGGTCAAAAGACAGCAAAAGGCACTCAAGCAAAGGGAAATAGGAAACAGCAAGTGTCACTATACTAATATCAGACAAAATAAACTTCAAACAAAAACTAGTCAAGAGAGATTAAATGGGGGTGGGGGTGTCTTCACATTAATTAAGGGGATAATCAATCAAGAGGGCTTTATGGTTCTAAACATACATCCACTGAAAAAATGCATACTCAATTTCATAAAACAAATATTATTATATGCAAAGTTACAAATTAGTTCCAGCAGAGTAATAGTAGGAGACTTTAATATCCCATTCTTACCCATTCACAGGTCATTTTGACCAAAAAAGAAAATACAGAGAAATATATTAGTTAAATGACATCATAGATCAAATAGAGTTAACAGACATCTACAGAACATTTCATCCAAATGCTACAAAATACACATATTTCTCAGCAGCCTATGAAACTTTCTCTGAAATAGATCATATATTAGGCGACAAAACAAGTTTCAACAAATACAGGAAAATTGAAATAACTTCTTATCTTCTATCAGACCATGATGAAATACAACTAGAAATCAACAACAAAAGAAACCACGGACAGTTCCCCAAGTCATGGAGAATAATAGAATGATGACTGCGTCAATAAAGAAATGAAGAATTAAATCAAAAGATTCCTGGAAATGAATGAAAATGAAGACAATGGGATACAATGAAAACAGTCCTAAGAGAGAAGTTCACAGATAGGTGAATATATTCCTGAGTAGTCAGCCTCTGTTCCATAAAATATAAGAACAAGTTTGTTACCAAACATAAAGTAACCATATTGTTTACTAAGAAAATGCAAACAATTATGAAGTCAGATGATACGACATCTTCTTTACAACTTGTTGCTGTCACCTTTGGTCAGAGAAACATTTCATGTGTGTGCAGTGGTCAGTAATGACTACAGAGACTCATGACTGGTCGAAGCACTGAACATAAATGAACGTTGAATGCTCATATATAAATGGGACATCTTTATCTCCACCTCTAAAGCTCAGGGAGCACTGTAGAAAAAAGAGCCTGTGGAACTAGAAGAGAGGAGTGAGGTGTAGAACAGTGCAACGCTGTTGTACTCTTGAATTCACAGGACCTGTGATTATTTGCAGGAAATCTGCACAAAATTAGTCCCATAAGCACCTTGTAATGGAAAGGGGAGGGAGTCATGGGACCCCAGCCCTCCTTGACAACATATATTCATTCAGTTAATGGTTGATGGAAGAGAGATATTTTCTCCAGTGGTGCAGCCACTGTTAAGGTACACATGCTCCTGTAATACAGCTCTCACCCGTGTTCCAATCAGCAGCCCTAAGGAAATTCATTGGATCACTCATGAAAAAAGACATGAAAGTAAATGGGAATTAGTTGGGAAGAGGAAGGGGGCTAGTGGTAGTAGGAGTGGGCAAGAAATGGTATTGTGGAGTGAACATGAATGAAATACATATGTGCATGTATGGAAATGTCATAATGAATCACATCATTACCTATAATTGATGTAAGCTAACAAAACATTTAAAAACTAAAAATACAGAAAATTTATTTCTATTCAATGATATTACAGCAGTAAATTTCCAAAATCTAGGGAAAGTCAGATCCAATCCCAAGAGACATTCAGAATCCTAAATAGACACGGCAAGAAAGAAACATCTGAAACACATTACAGTCAAAATGCCAAAATTATGGAACAAATAAATAATATTTAAAACCCTATGAAAAATAAATCATTTTAAAGGTAAATCAAAAAGAATATGTCTAACTCTTTAGCACAAACCCTAAAAGCCAGAAAATCATAGAATAATACATTCTAAGCCATAAAAATAACTCATTGCCAATTAAAATGATAATATCCAGCAAAGTATTCTTTTTTAAATGATGGGAAAATAAATACATTTGAAAACCATCAAAACAAAAAATGCTTCAGGAACATCAAGCCAGAACATACAAGATACTTAATGAAATCCTACAGCCAGAGAAGAAAGCAGGACAATATCAGTCATGAGAGCATAGGCAAGAATACATTTCCTGAAAGGAATAGATGAAAAGTGGGAACTAGGAAAAAAACAAGCATATGTAACTCGGTTAACTAGGAAACATTTGATCTTAATGGGGGAGAAAAAAGGGAAGACTATTTGTGAAAGACCCAAGAAAACAACAAACAAAATTATAAGAATCAGCAAAACCATCTCAATAATAACATAAATGTAAAGGGACTTAACTTTCAATTAAAGAAGCAGATTAGCCGAGTGGATTATAAACCAAAATCTAATTATATGTTGTCTACAAGAAACACTCTTCACTTGCAGACATGGAAGATAAAAGTGGAAGGATGGAATTCTGTATACAAAGCAAGTAGATGTAGAAATCAAGTAGGATTTATACTCGTATCTGAGTAAATGAACTTCAAAACTAGACAGAAGAAATGACATTCACTACAAAACAATAAAGGAAATCGTTCATCAAGAATATATATATATATAATTTATTAAAACAAACACGACTAGCAGATAAGTTCAGAAACAATTATAGTTATTTGATTTCAATAGACCACTCTAATAAATAAATAGATCATCATGTCAACGAATAAGATTCAGAGTTGCACTGCACCAAAGATAAAATAGACTTAACAGACATCTACAGAATATTTTATGGAACAGCTATAAAATACACATTTTCTGGGGCTGAAGAGTTGGCTCAGCAGTTAAGAGCACTTGCTGCTCTTGCAGAGGACCCAGGTTCACTGCTCAGCACCCACAGGGCAGCTGACAGTCATCCATAACTCCAGTTCCAGGAGATTCAATGCCCTCTTCTGACCTCTGTGGGCACTGAACAAGTATAGGTACACTTAAGTACACACAGGCAATACACTCATACACATAAATTAAAATTAAAATAATATCAACTCGTAGGCCAAACCTTGTCCGAGTTCTGACCCACCTTTCTGTCCAGTTCAGAGGACCTTAGGGTGTTTCACCAGTGAACCGTTAGGACCCTGAATTACTACTGTGCTTCGCTCTGGTCATATAGATGCTGTTTCTCACCGTGCTCTGTTTTGCTGTTTCAGTTCCTCCGAAAATATATGACATTTCACATGACATGACCATCAACGAAGGAGCCAACGTCACCCTCACTTGCTTGGCTGCCGGGAAACCAGAGCCTTCCATTTCGTGGAGGCACATCTCCCCGTCAGGTGAGTGCTAATGTGGAGCCCCTTCTGGCCACATCCCTCACTCAGAACGTGAGTGAACCCGCTTATTCTTTTGGTTTTTATTCACAAGATGGGCAAGGTT
>NW_008360308.1:989928-991353 GCF_000622305.1 Nannospalax galili
GTCTAAAAAACATACAGGACGTATAGCCACGTTAATCAAATTATGGACCAGAGGTCCACTGTAACAAGTACCAAGAAAATCAAGAGAACCATTAAGGAATATTTTGAAAAGTTATTTTCAAGTAACTGCAAAATCTTCAAGAAGTGTACAAATGTATAAACACATATGACCTGCCAAAATTAAACCGCGACAATGTAAATAAAAAGCTTAAGCACAGTTCTAGTGAGCGACGAGCCTGACTAGTACTAAACAGGTGGCCAAGTACAAACTCTAGGACCAGACGGGTTCACTGCCCAATTCCATCAGCCCTGTAAAAACTAACAGTAATGCTCTGCGACCTATTCCATAAAATAGAAAGAGAAGCGATATTATCAGGTTGATTCTTTGAAACCAATATTATCTTGATATTAAAGACAAGCACACAACAAAGAAAGCAAACGACAAACCAATTTCCCTCATGAACAAAAAATGCAAAAAAAAGCCAAACACATAGAACAATGTATTATAAAAATCATATACTTTGATCAAGTTGGTTTCATTACAAGGGTACAAAGATAGTTCAACACACAAAAATGAATAAATGTAGAGCAGCCTATGAACAGACTCAAGGACAGAAATTTCACAGATGCCCCAATAAATACAGAAAATAATTTGACAAATTTGATAAAGCCATGGTAGGAACTAAGCATAGAAGGAATAAGCATCAACATAACCAGGGCTATATACAACAAACCTATAACCAGCATTGTTCCACAGGGGTGAAAACCAAAAACACATCCTCTTGTATCAAGAGTGAATCAAGAATGCTCATTCTCCACTTTACTCAGTATAGTATTTAAAGTCGTATAAAGACCAATAAGGCAACAGAAAGAAACTAAAAGAATACAAACAGGAACAGAAGAAGTCAAATAATCCATATTCACAGGTGATATGACCCTATACCTAAAGCCTCCAATAGAAAATTCTTAGATCTAGGAAACACTTCCAGCAAAGTAGCAGGATCAAAAACAATAAACAGCAATCAGTAGCTTTTCTATACACCAATAATGAATGTGCTGAGAAAGAAGTCAAGAAACATTCTCATGCACGATAGCCTTAATCAAATATCTAGAAATAAACAGACAAGGAGCTGGAAGATCTTCCTAATGAAAGCTTTGAAATGCTGAAGGCAGGAATTGCAGAAGACGCTAAAAGACAGAATGACTTCTGTGCTCATGGATCAGCCATATTAATATTATGAAAATAGCTGTATTACCCAAAGCAATCCATAGATTCAATTTAGTCTCCATTAAAATGTCCCATGACCATACAGTTGGTCCAGATAAAACCGATTTATTTTTACTCTTAAGGTCATTTGAGGATCTGTTCCTCAGGGGTCACGTGGACTTGGGAGGAGCCCCTGGCTCCTTTCTTTTACCAGTTCCA
>NW_008360308.1:992925-994837 GCF_000622305.1 Nannospalax galili
TTGAATATGTCAATGCTAGTGTAATGAAATGCTTCTTCTAATTATATGGTTATTAAATAAATAATTAAAAAAATAAAAATGTGTATGAGTGTTTTGCCTGAATGTATGTAAGTGCACCATGGGTATGGTGCCCAAGGTGGCCAAAAGAGGGTAATGGATATCCTGGAAATGGAATTAAGGACAAGTGTTAGCTGTCATGTGGGTACTGGAAACCAAAACCAGGTCCTCTGGAAGCAGTAAGTATTCTTAGCAGCTGAGCTGTCTCCCAAGCCCCAGGTAAGGCTTTCTTTCCATCAAGGTCTGGGCTCTGGAGCTAGTACATTGCCATTTGCCATATTCTATTGATTACAGCAAGTCTCAGGGTCAGCCTAGATTCACAGGTGGATAAATAGCATCACGAAGTAGCAGGAGTGGCAGAGACACATTGCAAACAAAATGTAAAGCCCTGACCACTGTATCCATTACTCTAACCATCCAGCACACACACCTATGTTTGGTTAGCTCTTAACATGACACTTGTGATCTCCTCTGAGTTTGGACCCTGCCCCATTCCTTGTCTTGGGGCCACAGACACCTGGGGAACCAATACTGCTTCCTACCCTTTTCATCCAGACCAACATAGTGCCTTCTCTGAGCCCCAGGAGCACTGCTTCTGGGCCTGGCCCCACCCTCACCTCTCTCTGCTTCCCTGGGCCTGCAGGACCCACTGCAGGCCTCTCTCCTACCTGCAGGCCTCTCTCTGAGGTAAGTGAATTGTGCCCTCTGTGCCTTGGCTCCCCCAGCCTCATTCACCCGCCCATCTCTGCTGCCTTTCTCTCCTCCGAGTTTAGACCCTGCCCCATTCCTGGTCTTGGGGCCCCAGACACCTGGGGAACCAATACTGCTCCCTGATCCTTTCCATCTAGACCAAAGTAGAGCCTTCTCTGGGCCCCAGGAGCACTGCATCTGGGCCTGGCCCCACCCTCAACTCCCTCTGCTTCCTTGGGCCTGCACCACCCACCAGCCTCTTTCTGGGACTCGGGAACTGACCTTTCCTCTTCCTGATCCTTTGCATCCAGACCAATCCAGCTCTGAAGTGCAGTCCCCAAGAGGCCTTGGGGCCTCTTCCTGCCCCATCTGCTTCTGCATCTCTCTGTGGCACAGCCACCAGCTGCCCTAAACCAGGATCTTTCCTGGGCCAGGCTCCCAGGCCAGTCCAACACCCAAATTCCTGAGGCCAAAATCGTTCCTGGAGGGATCCAGACCTTAGGAGAAAGCCTGAAAACATCTGACCCTCACTTGAATTGGGCCTCTGTGGGACCTCCTGAAGACAAAAGCAATCCAGGCACTCAAATATAAAATCAAAAGAGAGAACCAGAAGCTTAGACGAACCAGCTTTTCATGTCCAAAAAGTAAACCACAAAGACACATAAAGTTCACAAAAAGAAGCAGACCTAAACTTGAAGGCATGAGTCTCACACAAGAATCAGAAACTACAAAAGAAATTCACATGTCAAAATCACAGAGAAAAAATAATAACATGAAAAATCAAAATAACATATCCCCACCAAATACCAATAGTCCTCTAGAGGAGTACAATGAGAACCCCCTAGAGACAATGCAGGACATGGAACTCAAAAGGACAGTTATAAACATGATAAAATAATTCAGTGAATTAAAAGAACTGAAGGAAGATAGGGATAAACTTCTGAATGAATTCAGAAAAGAGTAAGAAATATTGAAAAATACTCAGGCTGAAATGAAGAAGGAAGTGAAATACTCAGTAAGCCAATTAGAAACAACAGGAGAAAGCCTCACTAATAGGACAAATGAGCTGGAAAACTGAGTATCAAGACTGGAAGATAAAGGGGATGAACTACAACACTCAAGCAAGGAGTATGAAAAATTTAAGAAATCACAAGAATGGAATATG
>NW_008360308.1:995924-996402 GCF_000622305.1 Nannospalax galili
ACCATATATCAAATGGATTTAATAGAGACATCTACTGAGTATTCCACCCAAGCACCAAAGGACATACATTCTACTCAGCACCCCATGGAACCTTCTCCAAAATCGACCATATACTGGGGCGAAAAACAAACTTCAACAAATACAAAAAGATTTTATAATTCCATGCATTCTATCAGACCACAATGCAATGAAGCTTACAATCAACACCCGAAGAAGCCCTAATCACCACATGAACCCATGGAGATTAAGCAACACACTCCTGAATGATGAATGGGTCAAAAGAGAAATTTAGAAAGAAATAAAAGTATTCCTGGAATTAACTGAAAAGGACAATACAACACGAAAAAACCTCTGGGAGATGCTGAATGCGGTCCTTAGAGGAAAGTTTATAGCTCTAAGTGCCTACATCAAAAAAATTGGAAGAACACAAATAAATGACTTAACACTGCAACTCAACACACTTGAAAAGCAAAAGCAA
>NW_008360308.1:996704-997570 GCF_000622305.1 Nannospalax galili
TAATACAAAACTTCCAGACTAAAAAAGCCTAGGCCCAGATGGATTCACAGCAGAATTCTACCAGATATTCAAAGAAGGTCTACAACAAGTAATTCTTAAACTATTCAAAAAGCTAGAAACAGAGGGATAACTCCCAAAGGCAGTATCACTCTAGTACCACAATCAGGTAGACACAACAAAAAGAAAACTGTAGGCCAATATCCTTAATGAAAATAAATGCAAAGATCCTCAACAAAAAACTTGCAAACCTCATACAGACATACATAAAAAAAGATTATCTACCACAATCAAATCACCTTTATTCCAGAGATGTAAGGATGGTTCAATATACATAAGTCAATAAATGTAATAAAACAAATAAATGGACTTAAAGACAAAAATCACATGTCATCTCAATAGATACAAAAAGGACTTTGACAAAACCCAACATGCATTTATGTTGAAATTCCTAGAGGGAATTTGACTGGAAGGAACATATCTCAACATAATTAAAGCCATATATAACAAACCCACAGCCAACATCATTCTAAATAGAGAAAAACTGGAAGCATTGCCATTGAAATCAGGAACCAGACAAGGCTGCCCACTATTGCCACTTCTTTTTAACATAGTAGTTGAAACTCTTGCAAAAGCAATAAGATGAGAAGGAAATTAAAGGAGTAATAATCGGAAAAGAAGAAATAAAATTATCCCTTTTTGCAGATGATATGATATTATACCTAAGGGATGCCAAAAATTCCACACGCAAACTCCTAGAAATTATTAACACCTTCAGTAAAGTGGCAGGTTACAAAATTAACCTACAAAAGTCTGTAGCCTTTCTATATACCAATAACAAGCAATCAGAGAAAGAGCACATGGAAACA
>NW_008360308.1:997731-999311 GCF_000622305.1 Nannospalax galili
GTGAAAATGACCATCCTACCAAGAGTCATATATAGATTCAATGCAATGCCAATCAAAATCCCCATGACATTTTTCACAGAATTGGAAAAATCTATCCTAAGATTCATATGGAAGCACAAGAGACCCCGGATAGCCAAAACAACCCTGAGAACTAAAAGCAATGGTGGGGGGATTACTATACCAGATTTTAAGCTCTACTACAGAGCTATAGTCGTAAAAACAGCATGGTACTGACACAAAAATAGACCCATAGACCAATGGAATGAAATTGAAGATCCAAATATGAGCAAATGGAATTTCAGCCACCTGATATTTGACAAAGGGGCCAAGAACATTAACTGGAGGAAAGACAGCATGTTCAGCAAATGGTGCTGGCAAAACTGGATCTCCACCTGTAGAAGAATACTCCAAATGGATCGAAGACCTCAATGTGAAACCCCAAACTCTGAAACTGTTAGATGAAAACATGGGCAGCACCCAAGAAATGGGTGTGAAAAAGGACTTTCTAAATCAGACATCAAATGCTCAGGAATTAAGGTCAACAATCAACAAGTGGGACCTCATTAAACTAAAAAGCTTCTGTACATCAAAGGAGACAACCAGGGAAGCAATCAGAAAACCCACAGAATGGGAGAAAATCTTCACCAGTGACACATCCGATAGAGGTTTAATAACCAGAATTTATAACGAATTCCAAAAAACAGAGAACCAAGACATGAAGCAACCCAATTAAAAGATAGACTAAGGAGCTGAACAGAGAGCTCTCAAAGAAGAAATAAAGATGGCTATGAAACATCTTAAAAGATGTTCAACATCACTAATAATTAGGGAAATGCAATTTAAAACCACTTTAAGATTTCACCTTACCCCAATCAGACTGGCTAAGATCAAGAAAACAAATGATACCAAATGTTGGAGAGGATGTGGGGAAAGGGGAACACTCATCCACTGCTGGTGGGGCTGCAAACTGGTTCAACCCCTATGGAAAGCAGTGTGGAGAACTCTTAAAAACTACAAATGAACCTACCATTTGACCCAGTGATACCACTTCTTGGCATATACCCAAAGAACTCATCATATTGCAGAGACAGCTGTACATCCATGTTTGCTGCTGCTCTTTTCATAATAGCTAAGAGATGGAAGCAACCTAAGTGTCCCTCAATTGATGAGTGGCTAATGAAAATGTGATTCATTTATACGATGGAGTTCTACTCAGCAGTAAAGAAAGATGAAATCATTTTCAGGTAAATGGATGGAACTAGAAACTGTTATACTAAGTGAAGTAACACAGCCTCAGAAAAAGAATCAACATACATTCTCCCTCATATATGGATCCTAGAACCAGACTCTGATAAATAAGTACACAACCAGACATAACCACAGGAACCAGGATAATGGAAAGGAAACAGGGAGGTAAAGGAAAAGAAATAACCTGAAAGAGAAGAACAGTAGGAAACAGGAAACATAGAAAGGAGCTATGGATAAAAATTGGGTTAGTTTAAGGGAGAGGGGAGGGAAGGGTATACAAGGAACCTAGGGGATAAGGAGAAAGAAGGAGCTCAAGAGAGGTAGGACTGTAG
>NW_008360308.1:1000843-1032802 GCF_000622305.1 Nannospalax galili
TTTAAAAATTTTAAAAAAAGAGAATGAGCTAGACATCAACTTCACTTTAAATTGTAAATTGTGTAAGACTGGAAAAAGTAAAGGTCAGTGAGCAATATGGTAAACAGCTACTTGATGCCCGTGACGTTTTAATTCCAATTAAGCTGTAATTTTTTTCTATTACATTAGTTGTCATTGAAAATACTATATATACTATGAGTAAAATTCTGTATTGCTTTTTAAAAAAAAGTCCCATGACATTTCTTCACACAGCTACAAAAAAAAAAAAAAAAAAAAAAAAAAAAAAAGCTTAAAATTCGTATGGGTGCACAAAGAATCTCAAATAATCAAAGCACTGCTCAGCAGAAAGATATGCAGTAGGAATGTCAATATCTGATTTCAAATTAAACAAAAATCATAGTAACTAAAACAGGAAGGCACCAGAGCAAAAAACAGATCCTATCAATGCACAGGAAGAGGGAACCCAGAAATAAACTCAAGCAGCTTCAGCCATCTGAGGTTTTTTTTGTTTTTTGCTTTGTTTTTGTTTTTGTTTTTGTTTTTTTTTGTATCAGAACATACCTGGGGGGAAGGCAACCTTTTCAAAAAATAAGGCTGACAAAAATGTGTATCCACATGAAGAAGAATGAAATCTGATCACCATCTCTCACTCTTTAAAAAGAAGTCAATTCAAAATAGACCAAATACCTTAATACATTACCTGAAACTTTGAAACTGCTATAAGAAAACATGTGCCGAATACTTCAAGAGATAGACACAGGCAAGGACTTTTTGAAAAGGATTCCAACAGCTCAGAAAATAATATCAAGAATATAAAAATGATACTCAATGAAATCATAAACCTTCTACATAGCAAGGAAAACATTCAACAAAATGAAAAGGGCTTACAGAATGGGAGAAAATTTCTGTGACAACTACACGACTGACAGGATATTAACATCTAGACTCTATAAAGAAAGACCAAATAAACCGTTTAATCAATACATGGACAATTGAATTGAAGACAATTCTCAAATGAAACAGTATAAATATGTTAAAAAAATGTTCAACATGCTTAGCCATGAGTAAAATGTAAATCAAAACTACACTGAGATGCCATCTCACTGAAGTCAGAACGGCTATCATCAAGAAAACAAACATCAAAGGCTATTTAAGATGTGAAGTTATAAAAGAAACCTTATTCTCTCTTGTTGGAAATGTAAACTAATGTAGTCACTGTGGAAATCAGCAAGGAGTTTCCATAGAAAACTAAACAATAGAGGCACTAGATGATTCAGCAACACCACTCCTGGGGAGATACTTAAGGACTCTAAGTCAGCATTTCACAGAAATACTTGCATATTCATATTTATTATGTCATTATTCACAATTACCCAAAATAAGGAATCAGGCTTGATGTCTATAAACAGATGAATGGATAAGGAAAATGTATGGTATGCATACAGAATTGAAGTTTATGCAATCATAAACAAAAATGAAGTTATATTATTTGTAGGGAAATTAATGGAACTAGAGATCAACACGTTAAATAAAATAAGCCAGACTCGGGAAAACAAATATAAATGTTATCTCTTCTATCAGAGTTTTATATAATATATGTGAAAGTTTTATATACATACACACACATGTTATATGTATAAATGATTTATTATATATATGCATTATAAAAACATGAAAGTTGAAGGAAGGCTATTTGGAAGGGTTTGAAAGTATTCAGAGACAGAGGAGAGGGCAAAGAGAGTAATTGAGGTAAATATGAGCAAGGTACAATGACATGCATGTACGAAAATAACACGGTGAAACATATTATTCTGTAAGTCAACTAAAACAAATACTAAAAAACAGATGTGTTTCTAATCCTTTAGGAGGAACTATTTTGTGTTAGCCAAGAAACAATATTATATCCTGAGTCTAGTTCATCTTTCATATCTGTTAATTTTGTAATATTGATGAGTTGCATAGCCTCTCCTGATGGCTGACTATTCTTATATATTCTTGTTTCTCTTTTCAAGCATGAGAGATGGGTGCATATAGATTTTCAAAATTTAATCCTTTATTTATTAGCTGGTTTATTGTGGGAAATTTATAATCATTAGTATTCATTGTCAACTTGACACTTAGGAGGCAGGCCTCTAGAAAACCTGTGAAGGGTTTTTTTAAAAATTAAGTTTGGCCTCTGAAAATGTCTGTAAGTGATTGCCTTTATTGAGTTAATTAATGTAAGAAGACTCATCTTAATTTTGAGCAGTCCCTGGTCAGGGAATCCTGGGCTGCATTACATAGAGAGGGTATGCTGAGTGTTTGCATACATGCATGCACTGCTCTCTGTTTCCTGGTTAAGGGTGCAATGTTACAAGTTCTCGCAAGGTCTTGCCATTGTGACTTCCCTGCTATGTTTGACTGTGACCTGTAGATAATGGGCTTTAATCCGGAACTGTGAGTGAAAATAAACCCTTCCTATCTGAAACTGATTTTGTCAGAGTATGTTATCACAGCAAGAAGAAAGGAAGCTAAGACAAATGTCTAGCATGTCTGTGCTCATTCTTCCCAGTTGTAAAATGTGGTTAATGCCATCACCCTTAGAAGTTGCCCATGTAACTTCATTACAATGATAAGGACTAAGGTCCTGCCCCAGAAGACACTGCAAGATTAACTCATGCTAAAGTTTTTCAGCCCTGAGATTCCCCAGATTTCATTTGGTTCATCTTGAGTAAGAAAATACCAGAGCCTAAGAGGATTCTTAAACATCTCACTCCCCTTGTCTCACAGATGATTACTGGAGCCCATAATGTCCCAGGTAAGCTATCCCCACCAGTTCCAGGTAGCCATCTAGGAGTGAGTATCCTCTTTTCTGAATCACAGGATTCTTTGAGAAATAGGTTAGGGTTAGCTGATATTTTAATCAGAACACAAACTTCCCTGGAAGCAGTGTATCTATCATTGAGCTAACATCCACTCAATCAACACCCACAATTGAATTATAGACCTCACCCTCTGATATCAGTGGTGATGCAACTGTGGCTTAGCAGAAGTGACTGTCAATTCTCCATTAGTGTGGCATGATAAAGCTGAGCTGGAGGGTGAGGAATTGTGCCCAGAGAGCTTCTCGGGGTGTCTTTTGTTTACCAGGATGTCTATCTGTTAGTTGGGCAAAGGTTCAAGTGGTTATCTTATTTTGTGACTATATTATTTGAACCCAAAACAACTCTGAATGAGAGATTGATAAACTTTTCAAGATTTTACACATATACAAAATCTATTATATACAAAATGCATAATATATATATGAGGTGGAAAGAGATATGTGACTAAGAATACATAAGTGTGAATCAAAGTCAGGAGCCAAAGCCTGTGTATTAATAGCCAAAACCATATTGTGCCTAAAAAAATTGGGGTGGTAGCCGAGGTAAGAAGAAAGGATCAATACATCTCCAATGGTGTTACCCACATATCTGGCATATCTAGAAGTCTCAGTGTCACAGAAACAAGTGTGGAACCTCTGACCATGAAGATTCAAGAATCTAAATGAGTCAAGAATCTAAATGAATAAGAGAAACTTCGGAGGAAATCACAATGAAACCTTCGAGATTGGGCGGTGCTTGTCCAACTTCAATCACCCAAGTATTGTGAGATCTGTCTTCCAGTGTCTGACTGTGAGGATAGAGAGATGAGCAGCACATGGCTCTGGTCTCCAAAGGGCTCACAGCCTAATGAGAGGCAGAAAAGTACATCATGTCAATGTGATAAAGTACATGAAAAGTGCTATAGGGTAAAGAGCAAGGAATTGTGTCTAAGAGTGATGAAAATCTCCTGCAAGATGGTGATATGACAACTGGGTGCAGAAGAAAATAAGTGTAACTGTTCATCATGGAGGAAAAAAATTGGGAAAAAGCCCAGCAAAAGGAAAAAAATGATGACAGTGAATTGCTTCTGTGTTAATAACAGCAATCTGAAATCCCAGGGGCTTTATCACAACAGAGATTTATATCTATTTACTTTACTTACTTCATACCCCACATGTCCAATGACAGCTAAGCATAATATTGCTCTACATTACACCTAAGAAACCTTGGATGAATAGGTGACTTCCGAGGTTATCAGGCAAAAGAAGAGACTTCTTGGAGAAGAAACACTGACTGTTAACAACTCTAAAAACTTTATTTCTACCCTGACTTTATCGGTTAGAACTGGTCATTGAACCCCACCTAACTGGGTATCTGAGAAATATTTTCCTCAAGAGAGATAGACTCAAGAGAGATAAACCAGATTCTACAAACACTGGTTTTCTCTTCCACAGTTAGTTTAGGAAAATGTAGGTTGTGTAATTGATTAGATCACAGTTATATGTTGTGAATATATACATACCATATGCAGTGAACAAGTGCTTTGGAATAACCTTTGTCTCTGGTTTCTGAACCAATCTGCTCTGACAATTAATTAGTACAAGGCCTTTTGTGAAACAAGTGTCAGGTATGCTGGTGGATGCCTAAAATATAATCCTGGTACTTGGGAAACTAAGGCAGGAGGATCTTGAGCTCAAGACTAGCCTAGACTACTGAGCAAAATCTTGCTTTAAAATATTATAAGAGCCAAAGGCAGTAGATGACTATAAGGAAACTTTGTTTTCTGGGCTCAGCAGGAAAGTTGCACATATGAACTCACAGAACTTGTGACAGCATTCACAAGACCTGCGCAAGCATGAGCCAGATGAAAATCTCAGCATATAGAGAAGAGGGGGGCACAAAGTCCTACCTCTAACTGAAGAGAGATTGGCAATTGATAGATGCTCTAAGAGAGAGTAAGTGTTCCCTAAGGGCGTGGCCCCTGGTAGATTGAACACATTCCAATGAATGGCCGCATACCCAAGAGTACATGGGCAGCACAAATTGGACTGATTAATTTTAGGAAAATTTGGGCACAAAGTTGGGTGGGTAGGGAAGGAGGAATGGATATGGGAGGAGATGGGGAAGGCAAGATGAATGTGATCAAAATGCATTGTATGAAGTTCTGAAAGAATTAATTTTTTTTAAGTTACAAAAAATAGAAATAAAGGAAAGAAAGAGAAGAAAGGAGGGAAGAAGAAAAGAGAAAGAAAAACTAAGTACACACTTTTGTGTTTATGAACTGTCAGAGGGGTAGGCTAACCAGTCTCTAGTGGATGAACCCACACCAAAGGGCATTTAAGGACACAAATTTGACAGAAACAGACTTAAACACAACAAAGGAAGGCTTGAGTCTCACACCAGAATCAGAAACATAAAAAAAAAGTCCACATGCAAAAGTCACAACAACCACAAAAAATAACATGAAAAACCAAAATAATATGTCCCCATCAAGCACCAACAGTCCTATAGAAAAGTTCTACAATGAGAACCCCCTAGAGATAACCCAGAACACAGAATTTAAAAGAACAATTATAAACATGATCAAAGAATTCCGTGAGTTTAAAAAACACAGAAACAAGCAAATCAAAGAACTGAAAGAAGATAGGGATAAACTTCTGACTGAATTCATGAAAAACTTAGAAATAGTGAAGAAAAGTCAGGCTGAAATGAAGAAGGAAGTAGAACACTCAATAAGCCAATTAGAAATGACAGGAGAAAGCCTCACCAATAGAATGAATGAAATGGAAAAGAGAATATCAAGACTGGATGATAAAGCTGACAAACTGAACCACTCAAGCAAAGACTATGAAAAAAAGTCTTTAAAAAAATAAATAGAAATGTACCTAAAGGAAATACCCAATAAGGAAATGGGAAAGAGAAGAACCTTATTCTGGAATCTCTTTGAAGTAAATGTGGTTAACTGTGAAGAAACCTAGTTTCCAACTTTGATACCTCTATCCAAATGTTTGGAAATTAGTTTTCAAGTTCCAGCAGAAGGCATTTCAAACTGGCATCATACACATCACCATGAACAGCAGCTCCTCTGACTCACTTCCAACTCTTACTGAGTCTGCTCAACCTACAGTCCTGACTCAGCTGTGCCACAAACAGCAATATCACCACTCATTGTTTTCCTCATCCCTGTTGATCATCCTGGCTCCTCCTAGACTCAATGCTGAGCTCCTTCACTGCTATTACTCTGGAGCACACGTGCTCTCTCCTGGCCTGAATCACTGTTAAGTTCTCAGGCACACATGTTAGGACACTTTTCCCATTCTCATTTTCTGCACAATCGTTTTCTCCTTTCAGTGTGTCTATTTTCCCCCTGATTCTGCCCCTCAACTCATGAACTATTTCCTAGGGAAACTGTGACATGCTCCTGCCCAGTCCTAGCCCTCAGCAACTCCCACTTCAATTGCTGTGGTCATCCCCCAAATCAGCCTCCTCTCATTCAGCCCTGCTCCTTCTAACTCATTCTCCATCCTACATCTAGAATGGAAGCCACAGAATATAATGATTTAAAATGAAGACTTCAGAGTTGCACCCAAGTGTTGGGTTTTTAATTTCTTTGGGCTTCCCCATATGCAACCCCTAGGCTTTAACTTACTATTGCAACTGCACATGGTCACTATGTGTAGAACACTTAAAGATTTTCCTACCAAGAGCAAGTATTGTCTGTTCAGGGGCTGGAAAGATGGCTCAGCGGTTAGAGCACTGGCTACTCTTGCAAAGGTCCTGAGTTTGATTCCCAGCACCCACGTGAGAAGTAACAGCCATCTGTAACTCTGGTTCCAGGGGAATCCAATGCTATCTTCTGACCTCTGTGGGCATTACACGACACGGGTGCATTAACACAAATGCAGGCAATATACTTACACACATACAATGAAAATTATAAATAATCTTTTATAAAAAGAATTATCTGTTCAATTTATTTTCCCACTTATTGATTAAATGACTTATTTGTTGTTTCCTTTTTACAATTCTTTTATACTTCTCAATGTAGACCCTTTATGCACATAACCAGCCCAGTCTCTCCCAGTAACTGGCTAGAGAACATTATGAACTCCTGTGTTTTCATGTACTATCACATCAGAAAAAAGTTTTACTCCAAGCTATCACAGCCCTCAGCTGTGACCCATATGCTCAGCTCCATCAGCATTGCACAACAACAGTTGGCCAATGGATCATACAGCATGGCACAGAAATCCATACCTGGGAATTCAGAAATTCCATGTCTATGAATGAAGTTGAATTTGAGAAGTGGAAGGAGCAGGCAGGTACCAATGATGTATAGCAGTTTAGACATGGCCAAAACAGTAACACGAATCTCTGTAAAGATGTATACCATATAATCCGATTTTGTGGCACCACATGCTGTCTCAGAAATATAATTGACCCCTGTCCCTTGGTCTGCAAAGCTTCCTGAATCCTTCTATCTAGGATGGATAAATTCCTGAACGAACAATCCCCAGGAGGAAGTTTTGAAAGCATACAATATATTGCTGCATTTGCTACAAACATTTGATTCAACGGAACTAATTTTGTGTTTTCTATTTGCCCTGAGGACAGAATGTGAACAAGAAAGACAAGGGCATGCTCTCTTGGTCTCTCCCTTTAGCAAGTGAAATAGATCATAAACAGGGACATAAGTAATAAAGCTTCAGAGAGTGGTAAGATCTACCAAAAACTATAACAGGGCAATGAGGTAGAGAAATAAGGAGAGAGGAGAGAGAGAGAGAAAAAGAAGGAGAGAGAGAGAGAGAGAGAGAGAGAGAGAGAGAGACTGTATTACTTTTCTTGTTCCTGTGACCAAATGCCTTGCAGAAGCCTCTTAGCAGAGGAGAGAGCCCACAATTCCAGAGGGCTCAGTTCATCACAGTGGGAAAGGCCTAGTGGCTACAGTGGATCAGTCCATGGAGGTGGGAACCTTCAGTGGTCTCATCCCACATGGTGCCAACCAGGAAGCAAAGAACTCAGGCTGAGGGAGAAGCAGGCATTGCCTCTGAGGCAATATGAGGCCACGCTGAAGGTGAAAAGTGCCTGTAATCTAGATCTGTGTGAATGAGGACAGAGACAAAGACACACAAAGCAGGACGATGTGGAAAGAGGAAAAACATGATGCATGCTGGCACCAAGTAGGAACAACTCAACAAAGGATGGGTGTTTTTTGTGTGTGTTAGAATCTACTAGATGTTGTAAGGATCCTGACTCAGGAAGAAAACAGAGCTAGATGATCAGAATCCAAACGGGCAATTCCAGGGGACCAGCCCCATGAGCAAACCACCTGCTGCAGTTTTCAACATCTGACAGTGCCTCCCTGCTTGCCTTGCCAGGTTCCACATGCATGAGGTTGATTGGGAACCGAAAGGTTCTTCCCAAGTGAAAGCACAGCAGTCTATTCTATTCTATTCTCAGGTCATAAACAAAGAGGCACTGATCTCAGAAGATGGGCATCCCTGGCTTTGGTATAAATGAAGTGTCCGAGAACAGATGATTGTAGTCGAGCAAGATAACTGAGAAGAGAGAAGACCAACTACCCTGGTGCACCAGGGAGTGCTCTGGAGTAGAGCGGCTGGCAGCCTGAAGTGTGGTCCAGGAAGCTACATGAAAAATGATCAGACCGGAGCATCTGGTAAGGTCATGGCAGAGACCAGGTAGCTCAGAGCCTTTGTTCTTCCTGACTAATTGTGTTCCTGCTTGTGCTAGAGATCACAGGCGAAGGGCCAGAGCCACAGAGGGTGGGGAGCACAGGTTAACTAGGGCATATTCCCATGCAAGCACAAGAGCACCAATTATGAAAGGTGGACGAACAGCCCATGTGGCTTTGGTCGTTCTCTCTGTGACTTCCCAGGAACAGGACAAATTTTCCTTTGGACTTCATCATAGGCAGCTCTCAGAGCAGCAAAACCTCCTAGGCTGCATGGCTGAGTGAGAATCCAGGGAGGGGACTCCTAAAAGTGTGTGTGTCAAGACATATGGCCCAGTGTGATCCTTTTTCTAGGGAAAAAGCTCACAGATTTCATTTTATTCTCCAAAGGGCCCATGATCCCAAATAAGTGTAACTGACATAACTGCCACAGTCTCCCTGTATCAGATGGGGTCTAGAATCTATGAACCACCTCTCAGGGCAAGATTATTTCTACAAAAGGTATAAGAAATGGAGAGACGGTCCCTAAGCCTAATACCATGTCAATTGCTGCATATCTAATAATCAATGCACCTCCCACCCCATTATGTGGCAAGACTATCTCAGTTTCCCCAGTTTAGAAGCAAGATAACCACAGCCACAAGAGGTTGAGCAGATTGACCAGATGTACACACTAGGCTCAGGTGCACTGCCAATCCCAAATCATGTTTTTCTCACCTCTTTACATTGATGTTTTCAGACATCCATCACTATGGAGATCTCAGGGTAGGACCAATCCCAAGACTTCACACACATATAGGCCACACCCTCCTGCCAAATAGCCCACACAAATTCTGAAACAGTTTTCCAAGAGCAGCATTGTGAATCTGACTCAGCACTCTCTTCCATCAAACAAGAACAGAAAGTTTCAAGTGACTTTATGGAAAGACTCTCAAGAATTCCAAAGCAGAGTCTGCTTTTAAAGCTTCTGTGGCTGGACTGTCACAGTCAGGTGGGACTGGCAGCTCTCTTTTCTTTAAAGACCCCCTCTAGCCCTGAGGGTCTAGCCTGGGTTCCTTTTGGAACCCATAAATACCTGTGTGTATCAATGAATAATGCTCTGATTGGCATAAAAGTTTAGCAAAGGAACATAAAAAGCACAGCTTTCATCCCATTGATATCCCTGTTTCACAGATGAGCAACTGGGGCAGAACTGTCCATTATCATACTTCATTGTTATTGGCATTGGGCCAATTTAAGTGAGATCTAGCTTCACCTTGGCCAACAGGAAGGGCTTCTTGCATGGCTTACCTTCCATAGCATTTCTCACCTCTGGGTCAAGGGCTGAGGATCCTGTCTCACAGCTCAGGTGTTAGCACCGCACCTATAGCAAGGGAGTATGGAAAGAACATAGAGTCAATATCAGAGCAGTCTATATTGAATTAAGCTCTGTGACTGCTTACTTAGTATTTGACTCGGAACTAATGTCTCTACTGACTCTCAGAAAGAAATTCCTATAGAAAATGATAAAAATAGTAGCCAATGTTTAGGGTAGTCATGAAGGGTTAATGGAATTGAGCATCTAGCATACCCAGTAGGTGCTCAATGCATGGTCGATAGGTCTTGTTATATTCCCACATTAGCTGTGATTGCAGCTGAGCCTGTAGGGCTGGCCTGGAGTCAGAAAGACTGTGCTTCTGGCCCCAGGTGGCATCCTCTGCTCTTGGGCTGGTCACATGTTCTTCCCTTGCCAGTTGCTCTTTAAGAGGAACCAATTTCACACTTCCAGATAGATCCACACTCCAAATTGTGTTTGTTTTAAAATAATGAATAGTGGCATTATTATCCCCAGTGCTCTCCAGGGCTCTGTACTGAATGGATTCCTTTTGCATTAGCAGAGCTTCACTGCAGCAGATAAATGGTCCAGCATGAGCAGAAATGCACCAAAGAAACAAAGACTCGCCTGCCCTGCTGTCTCCTAACTCTGTGAAACCTTCCCAGAAGGTGGCCGGATACCCAGGGAAGCAGTAAAGTGTGACAGCAGGCTCCAGACAGGGAAAGAGCGAGCAGCCAGGTGTCTGTCCTTGCTCTGTTCCTCTCAGATTGGCAGGTGACAGCCGATGAGAGGTAGAGCTGTTGAGAAAGCCAAGAAAGAACCCAGCCCATGACAAATGTCATCTTATGTGACTCAAGCCAGTAAAAAGTTGCCTATGCATCAGATACTGAGTCAAATCCAGTTGCTGAACTGACAACTATGGTCATTCCCAGGAGTTTCAGCGAAGCAGTCTCTGGTCTGAGCAATCACAAGCTGGGAGCTCCTAGCTCAGCTATGGTGTTGCTTTTCTTGTGACCTCAAACAAGGTGCTGCAGCTCTTGGTTTCTTGGTCCTTGGAGAGTGAGGATGAGGTGAGGCTCACCATAAGACTTCTTTTATTTTCAGGAGAGGAAATTGAGACTCCTCTTCCTACTTTCCAGTCCTCCTTTGTGTGCATATAGAGGTGAGAACCACCCTCTTCTGGTAGGACAGACCTGAATGATGCCCTTATTCTTAATGGATGGCAGTGGATTCTCATCCAACATTTTGCTGTCTTGTCTACCTCACTTCAAGAAGGTCCGTGGTTAGAACAGCTCTGGAGCTATCACGAAGTTGGCATTTCAGGAAGTGCATTCAATTAATGCTCCAGATGACGACTTCTGAAGTATACATCAGATGTCATGTTCAAATATAATTATATGTTTCATCACAGATCTAATAGATCAATTGAAGGTTGTAGATAGATGTGTCACACAACTTTAAAAGTGTGATCTGTTCCTGTACCGACATCTTTTCAGACTCTCTAAATGAAAGCTCAGAGTAGTGGTTGTACACCTTTAATTCTAGCACTTGGCAGGCAGAGGCACGGGTGTATCTGGAATTTGAGGCAAGCCTGGTTTCCCTAGTGAGTTCAAGGCCGGCTAGCACTACATATGAGACCCTGTCTCAAAAAAACAAAAACAAACAAGCAAAAAACAAAACAAAACAAAATCTCTAAAGGAATATATTGTTTTAATTCCAAAATTACATTCTTGCTGAATTATTTTTGTTAAAAGCAGTGGTTGCTTAAGCATTTAATATCTATAATTTATGACCATCTTTCCATTTTGTGATTTTTAGCATATTAAGTACCTCAAAAGTATTTCTGAACTCTCAGCTCAAACACTCTGTGTATCTGCCCCGTCTTTCACTTCCTTCCCCAGCATTTGTCTCATGTGACAATGCTCCTCTCTGACCTCCCTTTCTACAACCTTTCTGTATGTATGACTTTCCCAGAATTGTGAATGAAGAGATAGGTTTTCAAAGAAATGTGATCAGAGCAGGTATCTACATAAGGTCAAGGATGCAGGTCTGGTAAGAATTCTACCATGTGTGTCCACCATGACTTGTCAGACCAGTGTTGAAAGGAAGGTACTACTTTGGTGGGCTTTTTTATCAGAATAGATATATCCCATGAGGCTCTTAACACATGAGACTTGGGAGACATTTCAGATCCAAATTGTAGAAAGTAAGTAGTTAGCACCATCTGTAGCTGATGTGAATATTTTTCACTCCTTTCACTAAATATCATTGAAATATTGACTGGGTATCTTCATATAACCCTGATATCTGGTGTAGTAACAACTATGATATAATTAATACCTTATGTCCATTTATAATTTCCAGTGAGAGCCCTCAAGATAGCTCAGCAAAGGAAAGTGCTTGCTATGCAAGCCTAACATCCTGTGTTCCATTCCTGGAACCTATAACAGAAGGAGAAGGTGGTACCAACTCTTGAAAAATGGTACCAAGTCAAGAATGGTACCAACTCTTGACTTCTACATACTTGCTCTGGCAAATGTGCACCTGCATTCATTCATATTCATTCTCTCTCTCTCTCTCCCTCCCTCCCTCCCTCCTAAAAAATTAATAAACTTTAAATTTCCAATGAAAGGTTCATCTACCTAGTCCTAGGGGAATGCATAATTGAGTTTTTGCTGGTGTGTGCCTGGACTGTCACTGTCTCATGTCATCAACCAACTGACAGAAACATATTTCCATTCCCCTAGTGAGATCCCTCAGTACAAACATTTGGGGGTGATGTGTCCTTGGACCTCTTGTCTTTTATTTAATTTCCTTTGGTCATGGCCCCTTCATTATGAGGTGTTTCTTGATGCCACGGTCCCTGCTCATGAATAGAGATGCTTGAGCGCTTCCTCATGTCTGTTCTGTGTTGGAGTAGTGGGAGATGCTACCGAAGCTTAACCAAGTTCTACCAGTAAGGCTTTTGCCAGTGAGGCTTCTGATGACCAGGGAAGCAGTGATGTGTTTCAGCAGGCTCAGAAGAGACATATGACCTAGAGTCCTTCATGTAAATTTAAGTCAAGGGGCTGGCGAGAACAGGACAAGCAACAATCTTTATTTGCAGCTTTCTGCTACTGTAACAAATACCAGAGAAAATGAACTTAAAAAGTTAAAAGCCTTAATTTGGTTCATTGTTTTATAGGTTTCAGTCTGGGGTGTACTGGGTCCAGTGTTTTGCAGCCTAGGTGAGGCAGCAACTTGTGGTGGGAGCACGTGGTAGAGAAGTCCATTCATCTCAAGAACCAGAAAGAAAGAGAAAGGGGCCAGGGTCTACTTCAAAGTTACACCTCCAATAACCAAAGGATGTCCTAGCAGACCCTACCTGTTAAATTTTCTACCACTTCCAAAAAGCATGAGGCTCTTTAAAGAATAGTGGAAGATTATGATCTGTCAGAGTCCTGGCAGAAAACAGGCAACATGCTCAAATTAGATAATTCTAGGAGAGCTGATGACAGGACTATTTCAAAAGTTGTAGGTAGGGCTTAGGAAAGCAACACAAATGATGGTCATGTCTCCTTTGGTTAGTAACAGTAATTGTTAGGGGAATTAACCATAGTCTGATATGGCCCATTAAGAAGACTCAAGCCACAGTCAAGATGCAGAGGAAGTTATTCTTTCTTACATGCAGGCTACAGACTGGGCAAAACCAGCACCAGAAAAACTGAGGTTCTGACCTGGAACACATACAGATTTTATAGAATTTTTCACATCATCCCTTGGCAGTAATCAATCATATTGGTGGATCTGAGACTTCCAGCACAGAGGTATACATGCCTCTTAGGTTATTTTAGGAAATTTAACAGCCAACATTTTACAAAGAAGTAGATACCAGAGGAAAGTGTAAGATAACTTACCAGTACTATGCTGATGTCAGTATCATCCTAGCTATTTAACAAATAAGGCACACGGCAGGCAGCAAGTGCTTCCTGAAAGACCACTGCAAGACGCAGATTTTCCAAGGCACTCACAGACTGCAGTTTTTGTGGCTGTCTGCCCTGTTGTATCTCAACCTGAGACAGAGCTCAGAGTGGCCTTTATGATTTGAGCACAAGCGGAAGCTGCCAAAGTCCTAACTGCTACTTCTACATATGGCAACAAGCATTAGAAGTACATTAGGTTCTTAATATATTCGTTATACTTACTTATCTGCCACAAAGAACAAAGTTGTACTGAGGTCATAGCTCATTAGTTCCCCTATCAGGATGAGATTTCAGCTTACAAAGATATGTCTTAGTACAGAGGGGACAGCATAGACATGCTGAGTGCCAGAAAGAAGCTGTAGCCTTGATAAATGATTCAGGAAACCTGAAATGATGCTATCTGCACCTGCAATGGACCACAGTCTCCTTTCCTTCTACAACAGTCAGGGTTCTCTAAAGGACTAGAACTGATAAAATGGAGATAGATAGACAGATTATTGATAGATGATAGACTAGATATAGATAGATCGTAGATAGATAGATAGATAGATAGATAGATAGATGATAGATCATAGATAGATGATAGATGATAAATTTGCCATCTTAGAGTAACAGCCCCAGAGAAATTTAAAGAACTTATACTCTCTCATAAACAAATTTCAAAATATATTAATTTTGTTTCATATTTGTATAAGAAGAAATAAGTCAATAAAGTTATTCTTAAAAACTCATCAATTTATCTATAAGAGATAAAGAGATAGAGAGATAAATGATAGATGATAGATAGATGATAGATGATAGCTAGATAGATGATAGATAGTAGATAGATAAATAGATAAATGGTAGATAGATAGATAGATAGATAGATAGATAGATAGATGATTGATAGATAAGATAGGATAAATGATAGATAGATAATCCTGTATACTTAACTACACTTGCCTATCTATATGAATACACTCAGGTAAAGGTAGATATATAACTGTAGAATTGAACACATATACAGATATACCCTACTTATTCCTAGAATGCCCTTTTCCCTTGCATACCTAGATGATAGATGATAGATGATAGATAGATAGATGGATGATAGATGATTGATAGATAGATGATAGATAGCTGATAGATCATAGATAGATAGATAGATAGATCATAGATGATAGATAGATAGATTAGATAGATGATAGATAGAGAGATAGAGAGATAGATGGATAGATAAGATAGATAGATAGATAGATAGATAGATAGATAGATAGATAGATAGATAGATAGATGGATAGATAGATAAAATTATCTTACAGGATAAAGTCCAAGTAGTCCAACATTGGCCATGCCACACTGGATAGACTGAGAATTCAGTAGTTGCTCAGTCCATGAGGCTGGGTGTCTCAGCAGTCCCAATCTGGTACTGAAGGTCAGAGCATTCCTGGAGATCTGCTGGTCTTCAGTCTACACTGGTACTGAAAAATGTTGATTCTAATATTGGCAATGGACTGCCATAGCAAGCAGGCAAAAAGCGAAATCTCTTTTCTGTCATGTCCCTTTAAATGGGCTGCCACCAGAAGCTGCCACACACATTTAGGGTGGGTCTTCCAGCTTCAAATAATCTGATCAAAAAACTCCCTCACATTTTAGTTAATTCCAGATCCAGTCAAGTTGATAATCAAAATCAGCCATCATGGCTACTGATGTTCCTTATTGGACCATCCCAGCAAAATAACCCATTGATACAGTCTGTAGAGTTCAGCTTGAAGGGGCTTACAGCAGGGTGCAGGAAGGTACAGAGCACAGGAGGAGGAGCAAAGGGGAGAGATCCAGTAAATTAACCAAAGGCTAAACTACACTTGAGAGATAAAAATATTCTCTGGAAGACAGGAAGAAAAAAATTAAAGGAACCTCAAAATATAACTAGTTAATTTAGTGTCTCTCATATATTTTCAAACGAAAGATACTGTCATGAACTTTAAGTACTATAAGAAATAAAATTGCATCAAATGACTAGCCCTTATTGCAATAAGAAGGCAATTCTCATATTCAATATCAGAAAATGGGAAAGAGGAGGCTATGGAGAAGGCTCGGTGGGTAAAGTGCTGACAGTTCAAGCATGAAGATCTGACTTTGCAGTCTAGTGTATGGCCATATGCGCCTATAAATCCAGCACTGGGGAAGCAGAGACTAGTGGAACCCAGGGGCTCACTGGCCAACTAGTCTAGCTGAAACTGTGACCTCTAGGTTGGATAAGAGAGAAATGTCTAAAAATAAATGAGGTGGTTGCAGCTGGAGCGATGTCTCAGTGGTTAAGAGCACTGGCTGCTCTTGCAGAAGACCCGAGTTCGATCCCAACATCCACATGGTGGCTAACAATGGTCTGTAACTCCAGTTTGAGGGGATCTGGCAACTGCTTTGGGCACTACATGCATGTGGTTCACTTACATACATGCAGGTAACACACTTCATACACATAAAATAAAAATAATAAAAATTTTTTTAAAGAAATGAGGTGTTGGGGCTGGAGGGATTTCTCAGTGCTTAAGAGCACTTTCTGCTCTTGCAGAGGTCACAGGTTTGGTCCCCAGCATCCACACAGCAGTTTACAACCATCAGTAAATCCAGTTCCAGAGGATTTGACAGCCTCTTCTGGCCTCTTTAGGCATTGCGTGCATGTGGTGCGCTTCCATACATGCAAGCAAAATGCTCATACACATAAAGTAAGAATCTTTTAAAGAAATAAATGAGGTGGAGAGCAATAGAGGAAGACTCTTAACATCAACCTCCGGTCTACACACACACCCACATGAGCAAGCACACCATATACACGTATGTGTACAAGCATACACCACGCAACAGCCTCACAGTATATCTAGCAGTAAGAAAAGAGGAAAAGAACACATGAATTAAGAAGGTAGACAGAAAGCTTATAAAGTTTGGAAGGATATTATTTTCTTTGCATCTGGAAGAAAGAAGAAGCAGTTTAGCATGAAGAAGGTCAGAGCAGTAGGGCACAGTCTGAACAAAGGCATGCAATTAGAATAGAGGTGTATTCAAAGATTGGTAAATTGCTAAAAAGAAAATGAAGCAATATTCATATGAAAAAAGTAGACTGGTGCCTAATTAAGAACATTTTGAAACGGAGACAAAGGAAGGAGGACTTTGTTCAATAGTCAATAGTCCATGTTTGAGCAGAGAGCAACTTGCTCAGTCCAAGAAGTGCTGTGGTCCCAGACCTGCCCGGGAACCCAGGTATGATGGACAGACTGAAAGACAGAGAGTCTAGAAGCAGAAAGTCAGTCAAAGGGCAAACAGCCAAGAGATAAAATAACTATGGGCAGTACAGGGTGAGGGAAGGATCTCTGCATAAAATGTTATAATGTTAGCACCTAAGCATATGTGCACCTAGACTGGAGGGTGGAGTGAAGGGAAGGAATTTTGCTTCTGAAATTCCTAGACTACATTTCTATGAGGATGTTTATGCTTACCATCATGATACTGTGGGGGAGAGATGAAGATGTTCCAATCACAGTAGTAGTGCATCCTAATGGAGATGGTGAATCTCATAGCTGGAAGAAAAACTCGATAGAAAAACCTGCAATGGATGATGGGTGTTGTTTTAAAAGAGTGGATGTTGTGGTCATCTACCACCCCTGGTGCTTACAGTCTTTCCAGCCACTCTTCTGCAATGGTCCCTGAATCCCATGTGGCAGAGGTTTAACATGGGAGTCCTATCCAGGGACACATACTTTACAGTCTCTTATTCACTACATTTTGGGCAGTTATGGCTTCTGTGTTAATCACTCTCTGCTGCGTGAGGAAACCTTGCTGGTGAGAATTGAGAGATGAATTAATATTCTCTCTGGCCCCTGTTTTGCTTTGTCCTCTGAGTTTTGCTATATAGGTTGCACTGTAGATGTGTCACTCAGGGCTGAGTATCTCACAGACACTTATTCTCTGGGTTTGACCAGCTGTGGGACTCTGTAATACTCTCCATCTGTTGCAAAAAAGAAGTTTCTTTGATGAGTGATGAGAAGTAGTCTTGCCATAAATATAAGAATACATATTCAGCATATAGTAGCTAATACAGAAGTTTTGATCATGGTATTTTATCATAGCAACAGATCAGTTGTAATACATAGTATATTCCAAGTAGAGTGACGTGTATTTCCCCTGAGGGTAAAATAATATATCATCAAAACACCTATATCCTAATTCTCAGATTTGTAAAAATGTTCCTGGCATGAAAAAAGAGACTTTTCAGAAGTAATTAAGCTAAGAACTGTGAGAAGAAAAGATGTGCTTGGATCTCCATGTAGGTCTAGTATGACCTCAGCACCTTTGTAAGTGAAAACAGAAGTCAGGACATCAGAGGCAGTGGGATATGCTGCTGGCCCTTAGGTAGCAGACTAAGAAGTTTCCCTGCTTAGGCTCTCTGCTCAGGCATGGCCAGGAGTTTCAAATTCAGCATAAAAGAATTTCATAATGAGTCAGTGTGAAACAGAGATCATGTACTTTAGATTTAAGTATATGCAGAGAGAGAGAGAGAGAGAGAGAGAGAGAGAGAGAGAGACCTTAAATGTCTTAACAGTGGTTATATACAAGATTCTGTGGTTTTTTAATTAAATTGCTCATAGGATATAATATACAATGAGGTTATATAGACTGTGGACATTCCTTGGCTCATGGCCCCTTTGCTCATCTTCAAATCCAGATTAATATTTTCAGTTCTCTCTGATTTTGGTACAGCTTAAAGTAAGATAAAAAGATAGGGAAAATAAGACATGGGAGGAAACAGAAGACCCTCTTACCCTAGGATTTTTGTTGGCTGAGTCAAGATCTTCAACACAATTGATAAAAATCAATACTGCAATAAAGATTACCTATAGAGACAATATTCTCTTTTCTGAAAGATACTCCAAATGAGAATATTAAGACAGCAAATGAACCATGCTTACTTAATGCCCCCAAATTTTTGTGACCTATGAGTTTAATCTTATCAATACTCATCAGTCAGCCTTAAACCTGAATAAGACACTCAGAAGCTGCCTTACAATTTCATTTACAATGGGAAATTATTGATGATGAGAGAAATAAACACACCAGTATTGCAGTGATAAAAACACCATGATCAAGGCAACTTATAAAAAGAAGAGTTTACCTGGGCTTAGGGTTCCAGAGAGATAAAGGACGATGATGGTGGGAGGTATGGCATCAAGCAGCGGCACAGCAGCAAGAGCCAAAAGCTGAAAGGCTGCATCTTCAACTGCAAACACCACAGAGAAAATGGATTTCATGTGGGGCAAGGCTATGAATTCTCAAAGCCCATCCCCAGTGACACACATCTTCCAGCAAGGTTGAACCTCCTAAAGACTCCAGGACTTCCAAAACAGCACTATCCACTAGAGACAAAGTAAGTGTTCAAATACTTGAGCCTATGGAAGACATTTCTCATTCAAACCAACACACCCAAGTTATTTAGCTAACTTTTAAAAGAGAGCTTGTATGGCACCTAGTTGTTCCTTATTCACTGTTAATCTCAGCTAGAGATCACCCTGTATTTTCCCTCCTCCTTCAGAATAACTACCTCAGTGAAGAAGAATAGAAGATAGTTCAGAACTAAGCATGCAGTCAGGGGAAGGGACCCCAGTCAGCAGAAGAGGCCCCAGACTAGAGTCAGCTGTGTTCAGATCACTCTCACTGTATCTAAAATGGCCTACTTTCAGGTTCTTGTCCAAAGTTGGCCCTCATGGTGGGCTCACCATCCCCTCTATACCCCCAGGGCTTCCTCTGGCCAAAATTTCAAATTTCCTGCTTTTGCCCCATCCACTCAGGTTTCTGCTTTGATACGAATGAACCAACTGACAACACACATCTTACCCTGCCCAATCCATGGGGAGAAAGGGGAGCCCAGTCCTGTCCTATTTCTTACCCTGTAGAATATAAAAACGCAGGCTCTCTAGGGTATAGACAGAGTTCCAACTCTGGAACCTCCTCCTTATATGGGGAGTCTGTCTCTTTGCTGTGTGGAGTCCTGCTTATAAACCTTGGCTGTGTGCTGTGACTGCAAACTTCTCATCTTGTAGTTCTTTACCTGGTAAAGAAAAGGACCCAAGAACAGACCCTAGCTGGCTTCATCTGGACCTCATCAGGCAGGCTCTTCTAACACCACAATCTCCTCTGAGAATTAAAAGAAACTTGGTCAAGTCATTCCATGCACCCAGGGGCCAGCACAGAATTCTAAATTTTAGGATGACTCGACTTCTTACGAAAGACAATAAGAAGGAAAAATAAAGATTAAACAAGAGGAGGAAGAAGAATAGAAATAACAGTGGAAATGATGGCTGAGTCTATTTGAGTTAGCTCTTTTCAACCCTCAATCTAGAATAACATGCATCTTAATCTGTTTTATTCTAGAGCAGATAAGGACTCAGGAAAGAGAAATTCTTTGCTGTAGGTTATCAAACAGTGGAGCTGTGAGTCACCCACAGCCTTCAGGCATCTACTACCATATTGTCAACCATTATCCAACATTTATTCCACCCCAGACATATGAGACAGCATGCTTCTCGGTCAACATATCCACTCATTCCCATTGCAGCATTCCTGTATGTGTTGTTCTCTGGACCTGGAATATTCTTCCTTCTACATTGTATCCCTTGTGCCACAGCTTAGCTGTCTTGTCAAGCATCACCTCTCCAGTAAGGCCTTTTATGGTCATTCCTTGTAGTAAGTCTCCAACTAAATATTCTTGAACTCCTTAGCATAATGCCTTTTTCATTATATCACTTTTTACCAGGCAAAAGCATAATATTAATTTTTCCGAATATATAAAGATCCAGTAAAACTGTATTTATTATACAATTCTGTGTTCCTAGAACCTAAAATATTGGTTGACATAGAATAAGTAATTTCTAATAAATGCCTATTGAATGAATTAATGAAGGAATGAATGAATGAATGAATTCATGATAAAGGAATGTTGACAGGGTAAGAGTACAGGAAACATCGGCTTGGGAGAGAAACTATTAGAAGTTAGATTGAGGATGGGTATCCCATACACAAGGATGAAAGTACGGAGTTTGGCAAATGTGTGGGCTCTTTGTTGAAAATTAAAAACACATTTAGTATGTATAGACATTTTGTTCCCTGATGGTCTACTTTATTCTGTTACAAATGAGGGCTGACATTTGAGAAAACAGGGTCCTATGGCCCAGGACATGGTTCTGGAAGGACTTCATAGCCCTTGCCACTTACCAAACTTCAGCAAATCAATTACCCTCTCTGACCCCAGTTTACTTCCACACATAATTAAGATGATAAATTCTAGGTTCGAGGATTTCTCTAAATGTGCAAATTAAAAAGGTGTTTAAATCACGAGGTACTTAGAAAATGCTCACGGAATCTGCTTTTTTGCTTGACCCCAGTTTCCCTGACTGGCCTGGACTAGTCTAGCATATTGTTTTACATTTTATAGGCTGTTTTTGCAAAGTGTGCTGACAAGTTTTTATTCTCAGTAATTTCTTTAAACTTCAGGGTTAGATTTAAAGATTATTATTGTCTCCCTCAGATGCCTCAGGAGGACAGCTGAGGTTTAATAGAATCACATTCCTCTGCAGAGACTGCCCTGCAGGGCTGTATCTGAGGGCAACCATCAGCCCTCACTGCTTGTCTTTCACCTTGGGTAGGAAAGAGGACAGGTGGCTCCCTTGGGCCAGTCACACATGCAGGGAATCAGATGATAGGAGGCCGGTCTGCTTTGGCAACCTGTCAGTGTGTCTGCCTCCAGCATCCACCCTTTCCCCCCGAAGACCAAATGTGCAGCCATGGAAAAATGTTCCAAGAGAAACTTGCAGGCCCTTGGGCAAAAATCTGATCCCATTACCCATCAGTCTTCATTAAAATGAGAGAAATTAGAGCTGGGAAGGCCCCTCAGGGCACCCAGAGCTGCTTCTTCATCTCTCCTGCAGAGGGTCACCCCACAATTAGCCATACAAAAACTTTTTAGAAAATTACAAATTTTATATTTTAAAGAGTGTATTTTAAGGAATCCTTTCCTTGGCTTCCTCGATCCCTTCCTGCTATGTGATGCATCTGGAAGAGTCCAGAGAAGGTGATAGTGATAGATAAAAAGTAGACATATGATGAATAGGGTTGATCAGGAGAAAGCGGAGTTTATTAGCAAAGGAACACATGGGACAGATTCCCTTCCAAGCAGGGAAAATGTCTGCCCCAGGTCATGAGCTGGGGTCTTTTAAGGGGGAGGCTTCTGCTTCCTGAAGCAGGTGGGAAGACATATTTTTTTTTAAAGTTGGGTCGGGGGGTAGTGGGAGAGCGGGACTGTTAAAACCTGCCCTCTTTAGAGATCAAAGGGGAAGCCTGCTGTGTTAGCCAAACAATGGAGAAAAGTCTGCTTCTTTTGACTTCAAAGACCAAAGTTCTTATCAGCTTGGTTCCCTTTTCTCAGGAGCTTGAGAAGTCCAGGAGACCATGTTGGTGAGAGGGCAGGGCTACCTGAACCTTAACATTCCAGCCTTTTGTGTTATAGGAGAGGGAGTGCTGTTGTTGTCTTGCTACTTCCTGCTGGACAGGGTCAATGTGGGGGAGGCTGGATTAGGTGTCGGTCAGACAGCCGAGGTTCCCTCTTCATGTATCTCAACAGGGCCCTCAATTGTTGACAGGCGTTCATATACATGTGGAGGGAAGGAAAGTAACAACTGATTAAAATTCATACAAGAGTAAGAGTTAGTTTTTGGATTTTGGTCCTGAAAATATCTAAAGAGGCAAGGAGCAATGGTTAGCACCAAGGTAATAGCTCATTTTTCTTTCTTTTTTTTTCTTTTTTTTTTTCTTCTTCCAGGGCTGTACTCAAGAGTGATGGACTCGGGATTTGTTTTCAGACATTTTGATAACTGTTGGAGTGGCTAGAATCAGTGTCAGTTACCTCTCAAAGGCTTTTAGATAGGGAGAGGAAACAAATTTAGCCATCATTTAATTTTTTAGGATAGAATAATAGTGGGTTGCCTCCCTTAGCTGTAGATGGGCACTACACTATTGCAGACCAAGAAGGCCCTTTGAAGTCTTACATCTGAGTAGTGTTGTCTTATTAGGAACAAAATCATCAATGAGAGATAATTGTCTAAATAACCTAAGAGCTTACATCTAATGTCTGGGTTGTGTAATCTCTTGAACCCTTAAAATATACTTGATGACTTAAATTTTTGGTTAAACTTTCCTTTTGGGTGTTTAAGACCATACTGTTGGCCCAAATAAATCAATCTATTTTTACTCTTAAGGTTGTATGAGGATTTGGTCCTCAGGCATCACATGGGCTTAGGGGGAGCCCCTGGCTCCTCAGGCTTTTCTTTTACCAGTTCCATCTATGTGAAGATAAGTCAAGAGGTCTTGCTTGACCAGGGCTTTGCTTGGAAGCATGGAGGAAATGATTCCTCTCCTCTTTGCAGACTGGACACTGGTTTGAGTCCCTCTGTGGGGTCTCCATGACCTTCCTGAACAAGAGGACAGGTGACTTATCACAGTTATAGGACATATCAAGAGATTCCCATAGTCCACAGGACACTGTTGACTTTCCAAGGCAAGGAACAAAACTGTCCCTTAAGCCCCTCTGACCAGATTAATATAGGCCTCAAAGTGTGGCTATTAAACACCCAAAAAGGTTAGTTACACCAATCTAGTACTTTTAATTACCATATGCTATGTAGATAAAGCTTGGGCAACATTCTTAAATAAACCTTTATTAGACATCCTTAGGCTAGTTCACTAAGTTAGGACCCTAGAAATTTCAAGATTGTCTACACATTATCCTTGTCTCATCCTTGTTATATTGTAACAACCCTACACAGACCTTCATCAACTGCCCAGCTCTCTCATTTCTCTGTCAGTTCTGGAAATATCCAGCCATCATAATTTTCATGCATAAATCCTTCTTAAAAAATGTCTCCATCTCATGTCCTTCCAACATCCTCCAATTTTCCATTTTCTTTTTTTAATAACCATGAGACACAATAACATTAGCAAACAAATTTTTCATCTGTTGTGAGATTACTTTTCCTGGGGATACTAAGCAATGTTTTGCCCCTTCTCAGGTTGTAGTATCAAACCAATGTTTGATTACATTAAAGTTTTTCTGGGGAAATGATGAATTTACTTAGCTTACTTACAAAGATGAGTGAGGGGTTGCTGAGGTATATGAGTGACCTGAAAGTATTTACATTGGAAAGCCTTAACCTAGCATTGATCAAGCCTTCTCTTCTTAGCCTTTTCCAGATAATATACTTTAGCCTTCCCCAAACCCAGGAGACCAAATGATTAGTGTCAAATTACATACAGTTGGCTGGGAAGAGCAGCTGGATACTCAGATGAGGGTCCAATGACCCTGTTTACCCCTCCTCTTTTAATTAGATACTTAAGTCAACAAGTCCAATTGTGATGATTTTTTGTTAGTGGACACAGCTGACGTCATGAAGATGGTAGTTGTTTGACTCAGAAGAAAGTAGTGTGTAGCATCATCTTATTAAAAGAACATGAAATCTAAATTATATACATAAGATAATGTAATAAGTTAATATTACCCCATGTACATATTGTGTTTTATGTTTCTAGGTAAATCTTTTACCTTATGTAGTTCTGAGAGTGGTCTACCAAAACCTTGCTTTAGGTGGAAAAAAGCAATTAATAGTTAAACATTATCGAATTGACATTTACAACCTCCAGCACAATCAATTAAGGAAAACTGTGCTATAACACTGTTCAGACTTTATATCTGTTGGAGTGGGAGAGATGGGAGGTGTGTCCTGTCCATGAGGGGACACAGGGGCAGGGGTATTAGAGGGAGGGTCTGGAAGCAAAGTAGAAGTTAGATACAGGAGGGATAAATGGGTTATTTGAGCTGGAAGCCAGAATGGGGGAGACTAGGGAATATTTGGCAAGGAGGTGTTTAAGGTTTTGGATATCCTTAAGTAGAGGAGAGTTAGTGGAAGGAGAGCAGGTGATAGACTTAAAGTGGCACTGGAGAGGGGGAAGGTCATGGCATGGAGAGGGAGTTCGAGTTGGAGAAAGGAGGAGAGCTGGGTTGGGCCTTGGAATGGGAGGCAAGGGAGAGTATAGCAAGGGGAGAGCATGGGGAGGACTTGGCTGTGCCTCAGGCAGGGGAGCAGGAGGAGGTTGGGGATGGGTCCTAATCAGAGGCAGTTCATTGGCTATGGTAGGATCAAAAGCTGAGGTGGCGAGGTGGGGGGGTGGAGGCCCCTGTTGGTTGGGATCCCGTGAAACTGTCTTAGCCAGAAGAACCTGATGAGAAGAACATGGGACCCAGAGGGAGGGATTAGCATGGAGATCAAAGGAAGCTTGGCTGTATGGTAATTTGGACCGTTTGCCTTTACAATGGCAGAAATTTTCTAAATTTCTCAAAATGTTGAAGTTTAAGGTTCCAGTGTCTGGCCAAACAGAGTTATTATCTAACTCATACTGAGGCCAGGCAGTGGTGCACAGGAACTTCAGGCAATTTGGGCTGATTGTATCTGAAAGTGCTAGTTGTTTTAAGGATTTGAGAAGACAAGCAAGAGGTGTGAGACCCCAAGACTTTGAGTGGGTGGTTCCCATAGTGACAGATTAAGTACAGAGTGAAGAGGAGATAGAGAAAGAACTGAGCAAGCAGGTAGGAGGTAGAGACAGAACCAAGCAGATGGGAGACAAAGAAAATTCTCTCTCCATAGGGAGTGGAGGGAGGATCGTGAGTCCAGGCAGGAAAGCGCAGGAGATGAGGAAGAGAAAGAGATGGGGAGGGAGTAGGAGGAAAAGGGATTTGGCATCGGTCACACAAAACGAGAACGAGAAGAATCAGGCATCAAAACAAAGCGTCTTTTTTTTTTGTTGTGCAGGTTTGAGTTATTATTTTCGAGTTATTTCCAAGTCCCAGAAGGCAGCATCCCGCAATTAGATCATCAGGGAGAGGAAAGACGAGATCCTGTCCTGGACAGGAAGTAGTGCATGTTCCTATCTCTGGAAATAGCATCCTATATCCAGAGAAAGGAAAGGATTTTCCAACACATGTGATTTCGAGGCAAGAGAGAGGAGCAGAAAACCCTGCAATGAGAGCGTGGTATGACCAGCCAGTAGATGGAGACAGAGTACAAGGAACAGGATGGGAGAAAAGCGGAAAAAAAGGCAGTGAGCCAGAAGGGAGGGAAGTTTGTGGAACAAGTTGATTCTGAGGTTTAGTAGAGACTGAGGAAAGATGAGCCCCAGAAGGGTGGTGGTTTAGTAGAGGTTTGGTAGAGCCCCAGAAAGGCAGTGGTGAGAGAGAGGGAGGGAGAGAGAGGGAGAGAGAGAGATAGGGAGAGAGGTATTTAAAATTAATTTATATATTTTAGTACCAGGAACCATGTTGTAGAGAGAGAATATTTTGGCTGAAAAAAATATTTTGGTGTTAATTTAACATTTTTAGTTTGTACGAGATTTACTTAAAAATTAATATGATTAAATTAATTTTAAGAATCATAAATTTATGTTGACTATGTATATATATTTAGTTATATAGTCTTTGTTGAGAATGTGGTTGGTTTATCAATTTTAAACCAAAACACCTTTGAAGTAGACAAACAAAATGAATACACCTTAGAACAACTTGAAAGTAAACCAGAAACCTAAATGGTATTCAACAAATAGGATTTTACCCAACCAACTTAGATGTCATTTTGTATAGGTAATTAGTGGTATAAAGAAAGAGTTAAGTTTCCATATAGATTTGAGGTAGCATCTTTCCTTTTTAAGAGCTAAATAACTGAAGGAAGTTAATGAAAACTTGTAGGAGACAGGAAAGAACAAAAGAAAACATTAACAGATTAGGTGAAGAATAAATAAAATCTAAATAGTACTGAAAATAATTCCATTAGCTAGTTTTATTATAGTCAGTAATACCCTCTGTTGAAATTAATTTACACCTTAGCGGTTCTCAACTGCATAGTGCCTTTACTCTTAGGCTGTTTTGTTGTTCCCCTCCTTGTCACAGGGTCGGGGGCTAGCTTGAACCTGGAAAAGTCTTGGAGAACACATCTTGAGATAACAGGCTTGAGTCTGAAGTGGGAGGGCCAATCCCATCTTCAGAGTCAGCATCTCAGTGAGCTCAAACAGCATGTGACAATTTACCAATATAATTAATATTACCCTGACATTATAACTAGAAAGCACTCAGGGAATGATGGGGCAGGAACATAAGCAAGCATAGAGCATCTGAGTATCAGAGAGGGAAATAACTCTATTTGAGAGAAAAACAGGCTTAGAACCATAATACAGAAAGGGGAGGAGTTAAGACCAGTAGAGATGGCATCTCAAGCCTCTCATTTAAGTAGACTATTACTTTTTACCTCTCATTGTTGTAACTAAGTGTTGGTAGTAGTTTGTCTCTTGTAAGGTTTGGGCCCTGGAGTACAGCAAATTTCCATGTGCTTCACAAATCTAGTCATCACAAAGTGTCAGCTCCCTTTGCACCTTGAAGGCAAATGGCTAGAAAAACTTTAAGATCCCTTTAGAAACTAACAAATATACTATATAAAACAGTAGGAATTTAAAATAGTCATTTTTAGAAATTAGCAAATACCATATAAAAGATGTCCATTTAAAAGATGTTAAATGAAAATAATTCCTTTAAAATTACCAGATAATGATGTCATTCAAACAACGTCAAACCTAAAAATACTTCCTTTTAAAATATCCACAAATATGTCAAACAATGTAAAAACTTAAAACAATCATCTTTAAAAAACAGTAGATATTCCATAGAAGAAGTTAAAACTCAAAGTAATCCCCTTTAGAAACAGGCCCTAAATGATGTTAAAATTTAAACTCCCATTGTGTAGATCTGGCATTGCTTATTGTATGACATCATCAAGAAACGAAAACAAAAATAAATTGCAAGAGAATCCTAGGCACCCCTGGTACCAGTAGATTAAGCTTGATATTAAAGGATAAAGTACCCTCAGATATTTATGTATATGTGACACAAATAGAAAAGCAAATCAAAGAAATCCATGTTTCTCACCAACCATTGTAGCTGTGAATGCAAAGCCAAGTTCTCAGGGTCTCTTAATTTCTAGACAGAAGCTATGCTGGAAAAGAAACTCATGAGGGCAGCAGAAGGAACAGGGCATATGAATCAGTTTTCGTTAGTCTGAAAGCATATGACTCGCCTGAGCAGTGCCTGTGACCTTTTATGTACAGCGAAATTTAAAATGGTTATGTCTAGTTAGAAAAGTAGGTACCTGAGTACCAGTTGCTTGATGCCCAAGAGGGCCTAAGATCAAAATTTCGAGCCTCTTTGCCTGAGAAAAAGTTTAGGAGAAAAAAAGGCTTTTAAAACGTTTTTTGTTTGTCCATGGGGCAAGCCGCCTGAAATTGTTTAAATATTCCAGCAAAGTTGCCCAGTTGGTTTAGGCTAGTTGGGTCAAAATGGGGAGAAAGGGTCCCCTAAAGGTTTCTTAGCCACATTTATAACAGAATTTAAGAATGGGCCCAGCTGGAAACTTATCATTTCATTAGAATGTTAAAGAAAAAAATCCCCAGGGCAGGGGAGCTGGCAATCTTGGCAGCTGCCTGGAGGGGGTGAATAGTGGGGAAGGAAAAAAAAAGCCTTGGGGTCATGCAGGTTTAAAGCCAGCATGGGAGGTTAGACACGTGGCAGGCCTGCAGGCATATGACAGGGAGTAGAAAGTTTTAGTATGGGATGGGGAGAGAGTGGAGAAGGATCTAAAGCATTGTATGTGTTGGACTGAATGGTATCATAAATCATCCCCAGTAAAGTGAGGAAGAAAGGCAGTGGAAGAGGATAAACAGGGAAAAGGATGGAAGACAGCAGACCTTGCAGGCCCATGGCAAAGGAGCGGGGGAGGGGGCGAGATGCTGGTGGGGAGTGGCAGGCAGGAGAACCAAGGTAGCGAATGGATGAAGCAGTTCCATCACGGAGACTATAGTACTGTCTGGGAGTGAGGAAAATCAATGGGAAAGGAAATCAAAAGAAGCCGGAGGCAAGGCAGAGTGTGTTACCCAGTGAGGAGAGCCAGAAAGAGGTTAAAGCAAAACAGAGGGCTGGGGAGAGGAGGCAAGAGAGAAAAGAAGTGGACCTGAAAGCCAAGTTAGTGGTGTTGGAGAAGTCCAGGCAGGTCCCTTGAAGTAAGAACCAGGTTTTGGCACCATGTGGCAACCTATGATGAATAGAGTTGATCAGGAGAAAGCAGAGTTTATTAGCAAAGGAACACATGAGACAGATTCCCTTCTGGGAAGGGAAAATGTGTGTCTGGGTCGTGAGCTGGAGTCTTTTAAGGGGGAGGCTTCTGCTTCCTGCAGAAGGCAGGAAAATGTTTTGTTTATTTTTTAAAGTCATTGTGGGGGGGAACTGTTAAAACCTGTTCTCTTTAGAGATCAAAGGGGAAGCCTGCTGTGTTGGCCAAACAGTGGAGAAAAGTCTGTTTCTCTTGACTTCAAAGACCAAGGTGCTTATCAGCTTGGTTCTCTGTTCTCAGGAGCTTGAAAGTCCATGAGACTCTGTTGGTGAGGGGGCGGTGCTATCTGAATCTTAACAGATAGGATCACTTCATGCTTACAAGAGTAGAGATAGCCTGCCCCAGACTGCAGAACCCAGTAAAACACATTCTAAGTCATGGGGACATTGATCTTCTGGTATGGAGGAACTTCTGCTTTCTCCAAACTTCTGAGCCCTAGAGAACAATCAAATGGTTCTCAAAGTTCCCAGCCACTAGGATCAGAATCACTGGAGAACTGCCAGAAATGTGAACTGTTGGACCCTGGCTAATCCACAGAGTCTAAAGTTGTGCCTGTGTTTGAACATGTCTTCCAGGAGATACTTCTGCATACTCCAATTTGAGAATCACAAGACTAGACAATCTAGGCCTACAAAGTCATCAGAACTCTAGGGAAATGTCTGGTGTGGGAAAACAGAAATGATAAGGTTAACTCCAAATTCCCGATATGGACAGGTGGCTGACATAAAAGGCTTTACTGAGCTGTTATAGATGGCAGTGAAGAAAAGAAAGGGCAGATCCTGGAACAAGCTCGCACAGTCCCCAACAGGAACGCTACATACTACCTGGAAAAATGTTCATTGGATGTGAAAAGAGTGAAAGAGAGAACTTGTTGACCAACAAATGCCATCTAGCTGATTCTACCCTGAAGTCCATCAGTTGCTGTTATATCTAGAAAGATATATGACAGTAAATAAATAACTCAGTAGTCTAGTACTGAGTCAGTGTGTCTCTTGGTAGTTTCAAGGTGATGAATCATGACCCCTAACAGTTCCATTGTTGCATTAACTACATGACAGACCGGAAAGACAGGTAGTGCCAGCCATGTCAGCCATCTGGAGCCTGTAAATCTACAGGTTTTCCTTTCTTTCTGACAACCCTAACAGTTCCATTGTTGCATTAACTACATGACAGACCGGAAAGACAGGCAGTGCCAGCCATGTCAGCCATCTGGAGCCTGTAAATCTACAGGTTTTCCTTTTGTCTTTGATTTCAGTTTGTTCTACCTGTATTTCCTTTAGGTTCAGCTCAGCCAATACACTAAAGTCTTCAGCTTGTAAATCAAGGACCTTTACCTGTTTTATGCTTTCTCTTGCTTCCTTTCTCAAGAGAATAAAAGTTAACATTTATTATCACGTATTTAGCATTTACTAAGTCAGAGGCATGTATTATCCCATTTAATGTTTGCATGTCCCTATAAAGGAGGTATTAAATATTCTTTTCCTTTTATAGTAAGCAACTGAGATTTTAAGAAGCTAGTTGAAGAAGGTGTCTTCCTGGGGCTGAATGGAATTGTGGATGATTTGCCACTCATAACTTCCCACTTTAAGTCAGTCTCCTTAAGAAAAGCTTTCTTCTTTATTTGGAAAATTGAGTGTGTACACTGATGTAAATAAATAAATCATTTAAGTCCATAGCATTAGGCAGGAAAGACTTGTTAATGCTGCTGTAACAAATCCCTCACCTCTGTAAATCAGAATATGAAAATACATCTTCCATTTCCACAAGCCCACTGTAGTCAACAGATTCTCCAGACACAGACTTCCATTTCCAACACTAATTAACAGTCCGGGTTGTCTCCATCTTCCAACTTGACTGACACGACATGACAGAGAAAAAGGCTGCCAGAAAGTCATTTTGAAACAGTTGGGGGCCAGCTAAGAGGGGAATAAAATGATCAGATGCCAGAAAGAGACCCCATAGGGATCAGGCTGATTTTGTGCCTTCACAGAATACACAAGCAGGGGCCCTGGCCTTACGTGCAATACCAGAATTGTAGCACATCAGCTGCAAACATATCCTGCAGACCAGGCTCAGTCTCCTCAGAATCTGTCTCATCCTAATGGCCAGAGCTGACCAGTGAGCTGCCTACAGCTGAGCTCAGATGCTGACTTGTGAGGACCAAACACCCTACAAATATGATTTATCATTTTTCCATCTCCTTTGCATCAAGGGCCTGACACTGGCCATTACGGACTGGCACTTCCACAAATTTTAAAGCATTTGCTTGCATGAGACAATTTTGGTGGGAACTTTTGACAGGGAATTTTTGTCTCAATAAATGTGCCTGTTTTCCTGTTTTTCCCAGCTTTTTGGAAAGCTGTTGGGCTTCCTGTCTGTGGTCAGAGCTGCATCTCCCATAGAATTCAAACTGATGTCTTCAAAAAGAAGCCTTGCTTATATTCTCTGGGTTGAGACTCCTTTCTTCTGGACACAAGAACCCTGTTCCAGTAATGATGTGGCAGCTTTTTCCTCTGCCAGAGAGTAAGACACATCCCTTCCTCTCACAAATCATTGACAAGAATTCAACTTTGAGGTTTCCCTGATGGCAAACAGCCTGGGGAATTTGGAATTAGGAGTAGCCTGAAAGAGGAGAAGTTTTGATGAAACAGACACTCTCAGACTATCAAGGCTAAAGAACAACAATAAGCGAGCATTCATAGGCCTTCCACTTGGCTTTGACAAACAGAGCCCGAGGGTATCCCAGAAGCCCTTGTGTGCCTTAGCCTCTTCATTATTCTTTCAGAGTAATTTTGTGTTAACCACTCCTTCCTTTTTTCATAGATTCTGACATTTATCTATATTTCCTTAAAATGCAGATTTA
>NW_008360308.1:1032829-1037903 GCF_000622305.1 Nannospalax galili
TATTTTTAAGATTATTCACACTACCATATGTAGCTATAATTCATTTATTTCTACTGATGTCTAGTCCTATGCTGTGTGGGTATAGTGATATCTTTTTATCCTTCCTACTGTTTATAAATGTATTTTTTCCTGTATGCTAACATGAATAGGGCCGCTATAAACATAGATGTATATATCCTCTCATGAACTCTCTCCAGAGTACTTTAAGAAGTATACTGATGAAATGAACTGCTAAGTTCTGTGGTATTCTCATTATTCAGTTTTATTAGAAAATGAGCAACTGTTTATGCATAAATGGAATTTGACAGTAACTGTTAATGGTGAGGATCTGTAGCAGTGCAGAATCTCCTCTATTTCCAACAGGAGCAGAGTTTATAAAACCACATTGGGAAGCACTGCATAAATGAGTTCCATAGTCAGAAACAATGTTTTGGATAAAAGGATAGTGAATACAGCATTCCATAAGTCTTTGGATGGTACTTCCGGCAACACGTTAAGAGACTGTAACAAATTTGCATCCAAGACCAAAGGATCTCCATCAAACTCAAGCACATTTATAGTGGAAATATCCCATTTTTTTATGAAAGAAGTCACTGTGATTATTCCTCTAGGTAACTGGCTTATTCGTGTAGAATATGGCTATTTGGTAAGCCCAACTCATTTTCTGCCATAGGGGGCAAACACATTGTTTAAAAAGATGGCTAGGTTATTTTTGTGGTCAGGAGAAACCTATGTTTCCTAGGCTTATAAGTTCTTCATCTCCACTATGTTGACCAGTTTTACTCTTGAATTCCACAAATGGGAATAGTAGTGGCTGAGAAAAAAACTCACAAATATCAAAAAAATTGTAATTCTATTAACCTGATTATCTAACGAATTCTCTATAAGTGTTCCCATTCACACAAAGAAAACAACAATCTTTAACTAGTGTTCATTTTGAGACATCCACCCAGTTGAGACACACACACACACAGTCTGTCACCTAAGCTAGAAGGAAACTCTGGGAAGATATTTCTGGGGGCACTGAGGACAGACTACAAGAGAAAAGCAGCAGGGGTATGCCCAGAATACAAAACACAAACCTTTCACTGCTGACTAACGTCTAGGTCCAGAGAAAGTGGGAGCCTGCCTCTGTGAAGAAGTGGCCAGTACAAAGCAGGTCTGAAAAGTCAGGAAGAGGTGATTTGATTTCTACTGTTGTTTCAGTTTAAGCTTATGGTATTCAAGGTAATCACTGTTAAAATACTATCTGTACACAAGCTGAGTGATCAAATACTATAGAGACCTGGCATAAAAATGATGCAATTTGTATAAAAATATTTTTGTAAAGCCTAAACTGATGGATATTACCTGTAAACGATCAAAAGTACTAATCTTGGAAAGGAAGAGAGTACAACTGCAGAAGTCAGCTAATTAACAGAAACCATCCTTAAAGAATCCCAGACACCGGCCTTACGTGACAAAACAAGATAACTCTATTCAAAGAGCTACAGGAAGCTGTGTGGAAAGAAGTAAAAGAAATCAGGCCAGGCCACGGCACCAAAGAGGTAGAAATTATAGGGGCAAACCCTGTGGAAATTCTGGTATTCAAAATGATCATCACCAAGAGGGAAATGTATAAGAAAGATTCCACAGGAAAACTGAGTGGACAAAAGAAAAGATGAGCAAAGGACCCTTGGTAATCGACTAGTCTGAAGAGCATAAAGAAAACAAATGCTGAAAAGCTAGTAAGACCTGAGGGGTCCATGTGTGAAGAGAATCAGACAATAAAAAAGAGAAATGAAAAATTTTTTAAAAATTGAAAAAAATAAAGAGAAAAAAACTCCCCAATATTTTGTGAAAGATATCAATCTACAAATCCAATAAGTTCAATGACATTTAAGTAGGGTTAAGAAAGAGATCCACATGAGATATATTTTAATCAAACTGTCAAAAGTCAAAACAGAGGGTCTTACAAATAGCAAGAAAAAAGCAACTTACTACATAAAAGGAATCCTCAGTAAAAACAATAGCCAGTTTAGAAATTTAACAGAAACAAGAATATAGTGAGATAGAATAGTTAAAGAGCTGAAAGGGGAAAAATGTATGAATCCAAAAGACAGTAAAACAATGCTTCAAAAATGTAGACGTCTCTAGATAAACCAAAGTTAAGGCAATTGCAAATCCCTCAGTAAGAATTAAAAGACAAGAGATAGTAACTCAAAGCTACACAAAGAAATGCATATCTTTGACAAAGGTAACTTTATTTCCTATGTTATCTGGAAGATATATACATAAAATAATTATAAATCTATGTTAGTGAACACTGTATGAAGATGTAATTTGTGACAGCAATGTAGAAGGGACATAGCTCTATGGGACGAGATATTTTGACTGTTATTTAAGTTTATATTAATTCATGCCAGATTGTTATAAATTTAGGATGTTATTTGTAACCTACTATAATAACCCATAATTATAATCCATGGTAACCACTAAAAATATATCTAAATTATATACACAAAACTAAATGAGAAGAGAATGAAAATAGTACATTACAAAAATCAAGCAAACAAAAACGCAGATAGAAATGAAGAACAAAGGAAGTAAAGGCATAAAAAGCAAGTGAGATTGTATAAAAAGTCCTTCCTTTCAGTGTTGTTTAAATATATAGAGATGGATGAGATGGATTAATTCTCCAATAAAATTGTAGCATTCAATAAAATGAAATGCTGGGGTTGAAGAGATGGCTCTGTGGTTAAGAGCACTGCCTACTTTTACAGAGGACTGGGGTTCGATTCCCAACACTCATATGGCAGCTTACAACCATCTGCAACTCCAGTTCCAGGGGATCTGACACCCTCTTCTGACCTCCATGGCATTGCATGACACGGGTATATTTACATACATGAAAGCAATACAGTCATATACATAAAAATAATAACAATAAATAAAATATTTTAAAATTAAAAATAAAAAGGATTGTTAAAATGACTGAACTAAAGTTGACTACAGGACACAGGTTTTATTCAAGAACAATGCTATAGTTTCAATGTGGCCCTTCTCAAGCATGTGTCCTCAATGCAAATATATTAAGAAGTGGGACCTCTGGGAGGTACTTAAGCCATGAGGTCTCTGCCTTTGTAAATGGATTAATGTCAATTTTAAAAGGGCTTGAGGCTAAAAGTTTGAGACTTTAAGCTTTCTTTTGCTCTTCTGCTTTCAGCCAGGGGATGACCCAGAAAAAATAAAACTAGATGAACTTAGAACTTTGTCACTAGCAGAACTTAGTGACAAATTATGATATCAGACAGGAGTACCTTAAGAAAAATAATCCAGAATTTTATGACTTCTTTTGGTTGCAGACTACAAAAGAGAGAAGACATAGATGATTCAAATATGGAATATACAACATTAACACTAGCTGACATTATTTGTGATGATAAATGGATTTGATAACTAACACAGGATGGGACCTAATTCATGTTGTCATCATTTTAATTGAATGTCCTGATTCCTATGTGTTTAAGTGTCAACTTTTAACAGTGCATGAAACATAAAAAAGGAGGATGAATATAATGATCTGAAAAAAATCATCCTGTTCAGGTAAAGAATTAAAAAATTAAAAAGAAAAAATTCTGCTCAGAAGAGAACACTACAGTTAGGGGCAGATGACTGTTTACTAAGGATATTGATACAGATTAAAAAAAAAACTAAGTTTTATTACTTATGTCAGTGAAACAATGATCCAAAACCATTTTAGGAAATCTTATTTATTTACTTTGTGGTGTGTGTGTGTGTGTGTGTGTGTGTGTGTGTGTGGTGTATGCATGTATTGCCAGTGGTCAATGTTAGGCATCTTTTTCTTTGCTCTCCATTTTTAATTAATTAGTTTATTTATTTACTTGTTTGTTTATTTAGACAGTGTCTCTCGCTGAACCTGGAACTCAGTGATTGATTAGACTGGTTGGCTAGCAAGCTGCTGAGATCCTCCATTCTTTGCCTTACAGCACTGAGATTATAAGGACGGCCTCCATGCCTGGCTTTTTACACAAGTGCTTCGGATCTGAACTCAGGCCCTCGTTTTGGCATAACAAGTACTTTATTCCTCAGCTCCTATTTTAAAAATCACTGGAGCAAGTTATGACCTTGGACATAAGGCTTCTACAGATGTCCCTTTGGGACCTGAGTTTCTAGGGTTGTCTGAGAACTCTACTCCCCAGATTCTAATGCCACATTCTTCTGCTGTCCTGCCCATAGCACACATTGGCCCAGGTATGGCTTGTGCTACAGCCCTGTGCTGTAGCCAACAATACGATCACCTGAACAAATAAAAGCCTAACTCTTAAAATTAGTTTTATGATGTACATCTGTGACCCAGATGTTCCTCTGACCCTGTGATGACAAGCCATGGACCCGCCTCCTTCCCACTCTCTGCAAAGAAGCCATACCCCTTCCCTCTTCCAGCCAATCAGTTGGCCATAGCCACTTGTATGGAAGCACAAAAGAGCCCGGATAGCCAAAGCAATCCTGAGCACAAAGAGCAATGCTGGGGGGATTGCTATTCCAGACCTCAAAGTATAATACATACCTATCACCCCCTCCAAGACTCAGGGACTTTTTCAGAGGAGGTTGGTGGAAAGAATGTAAGAGCCTGAAGAGGGGGTGGAGTGTTACCTGGAAATGTCCTCTGACAATTATGCTGGCAAGATGTAGTCACACCTCCTTCCCATGGTCATCAAGGCATCAAGGGGGAGTCAGTTACCCCTCCCACCCAATTAGTCAGCCTTAGCTGCATGTAGGGGGAGGGGCTAAGGACATATAAAAACCCCTACCCTATGTTCTGTTAACAACCCCAATAAACTAGCTAAGATTTAAAAAAAAAAAAAAACAAAAACAAACAGGTGACACCAGGGTGGCAAACCCTTTGGTCTTTGATTGCTTTTTCCTACTTTCCCCCCTTAAACATCATTGTACATATATTTTTATGTAACCTGCTTCAAGCTATTTCTGGAAAAATGTGTTAAAATTGCCTCTCTGTGGAATAATAAAAATATTCTTTAAAAAAAAGGAGTAGTTTGGAACTTGGAGATTA
>NW_008360308.1:1038291-1038816 GCF_000622305.1 Nannospalax galili
ATTTATTCATTTGTTCATGCATTATCATTTTGTGTGGAGTACCAAATTGAGGTTGCTAAGGAAACTAGATCATGTGCCAAGGTCACAAGACACAAGAGCACATGGTTTTGCTGAGGTTATGAAAAGTCATCAGTCCAGATCACACTCATTTATAAAAGTCATTTCCACGGTCTTGTGTGTGGGGGAGGGGGGGATGTTGGTTACAGATGGTGGCATCCATGTGTTACTGACTCTACAGACATGAAAGTGGAGGCGCTATGAAACCATGAGAGCCTTCTAATAAATGTCAAAACTTATATTGAATATCCTAAGGTTTATCATAGGGGGAAGATGTCATGAAGACATCAGAATGGGTCAGGCTATAAAATCCCTGGACTGTGAGGCCACCATTGTGCAATTGTAGCCTGGGAAAGTTACAGGTAAGAAACTCCAAACTGTGCGAGTAGCTAAGTGCTCTGACCTCAACAAAGTCATATACAGGACATGGAGAAAAAACAGACTAGTCTGCCAGTTTCAAATTTAATA
>NW_008360308.1:1039811-1059325 GCF_000622305.1 Nannospalax galili
TGGAAGCTGGGCATGGTGGTGCACACCTTTAATCCCAGCACTTGGGAGGCAGAGGCAGGTGTATCTCTGTGAGATCTGGCCCAGCCTGGTCTACATAGCAAGTTCCAGACCAGCTGTAGCAAAAAAAGAAATAAAGAAATAAAGAAAGCAAGCAAGTAAGAAAGAAAAAGAATGTGCTGTGGGAAGTATATCTGTTTTCAAATCATACTACAAAGCTATAGAATGGGACTGGCATAAAAAGAGTCTCATAGAACACTGGAATAGAAAAAAAAAATGACCCAGATATCAATCCACACAAATACAACAACCTGATTTTTGACAGAGACGAAAATTATGCATTGGAGAAAAGACAGTATCCTCAATAAATGGTGCTAGAAAACTTAAACTTCAATGTGCAGAAAAATAAAAGTGGCTTCTTATCCCTCACTCTGCACACCCAAATGAATCAAGAACCCAAACGGATCAAGAACCTCAGCATAAGGCCTGACATTCTGAAACTGCTAGAGGATGAAGTAGAGTACACTTCAACATAGGTACAAGTTTAGGGTTTCTGAATAGAACGCCTCTTGTTCAAGAGGTAAGACCAATTGACAAATGAGATTTCATGAAATTAAAAAGGTTCTATACAACAAAGTAAGCTATTAATCAAATGAACAAGCAGCCCACAGAATGGGAGAAAATCTTTGCCAGCCATACATCTGATAGAATATTAGTGTCTAGGAGGCCGGAGAGATGGTTCCGTGATTAAGAGCACTCAGTGTTCTTGCAGAAGTTCTAGGTTTGAATGCCAGCACCCACAGGAAGCTAACAACATCCATAACTCCAGTTCTAAGGAATTTGATGCCCTCTTCTGACCTCTGTGATCATTGCACAACATGGGTACATTTACACACATGTAGGCAATATGGATACACACAAAAAATTAAAATAATTTAAAATTTTAAAAGTGAACATTAGTGTGTAGGATATAAAAAGAACAAAAAACTCTAAACATGAAGAACATAACCCAAGTTTTAAAAATGGGCTATGGAGCTGAACAGAAAATTTTAAACAAAAAAAAAACATATGTTTAAAAGTGCTCAATATCCTCAGCTATCAGGAATATGCAGATTAAAAGCACTTTAATAGTCTAACTCACCTTGGTCAAAATGGCCATCATCATAAATAAAATGACAGTAAATGCTGGCATGGATGTGGGGAAAAGAAAACCCTAATACAATGTGGGAGGGAACATAAACTAGTGTAGCCAATGTGGAAATCAGTCTGGAGGTTTCTCAAAAAAAAAAAAAAATCAGAAATGGAACTGACCCAGTTATACCACTCTTGGGCATATACATAAAGAACTTTATATTCTACTGAAGAGACACTTGCACATCCATGTTAATTCCTGCTCTTTTCACAGTAACTATGAAATAGAATCAAGGTAGATGCCTATCAAATGATGAACTGAAAAGGAAAATGTGGTACATATACACACTGGAATATTGCTCAGTAAAGAAAAACAAAAATCTTGGGAGGGAGGAGGCTAAAACAAAGAAAAGAAAAACAAAAATCGGGGCTGGAGAGATGGCTCAGCAGTTAAGAACACTGGCTATTCTTGCAGAAGACCTGGGTTCGAATCCCAGCACCCATGTGGCAGCTAACAACCGTTCTTAATTCCAGTTCCAGGGGATCCAACAGCCTCTTCTGACCTCTGTGGGCATTGCACAACATGGGTGCACTTACCCACATGCAGGCAATACACGCATACACATAAAATTAAAAAAAATAAATGAATAAATAAAAGAAAAACAAAAATCATGAAATTTGAAGGTAAATGGATGGAACTGGATGAAATTATAAACAATGAGATTACTCAGGCTCAAAAGACAAATACTACATGTTCTCTCTCATACACAGACTATAGCTTCAAATCTACTATTTTGTATGTTTAACCTAGAAACTAGAAACAGGCCCTTAATGGAGGGAGGACGGTAAAATATAGGCAAAATGAAAGCGGAGGGGGAATACTGGAAGAGGAAACGTTCAAGCATGAAAGAGGGTGGAGGATCGGGAAATACAGGATTAGGGGAAGGTTTAGCCAAAATGAAGGGTTATGACAAAACCATTAGGGAACCTACGATCCTGAAACCCAATACAGTTAGAGGTACAGTAGAATGCAAGTGACAGGACAGGACAGAAAATAATATTTCAGCTAAAGGTTCAATTGAGGATGGAGCCAGGGAGATAGAGGAGAGCAGGCAGTAGGAAGTAATTTGATCAAACTAAAGATGAATGGGGAGGACTTATAGGAATCCACCAGTTTTAAAGTTACTTAAAGGAGTGCCAAGTGGAGTCACTGGACCCTCACCTGAGTATCCAGCCACTCTTCCCAGCCAACTAGTCCAGCCTTGGAAGACAAAAGAAAAATGAGGAAGAACCCAATAGAAGGATGCTTTTGGATATCCTTGTCAAGAAACTCCAATGGACTCTCATATGAATATTTGAAAATTGCCCTGTTCTGACTTTTTTCTAGTTCAATTTGAGAGTCTTTTAGATAGACCCACCGAAGGGGTACTCTAATGGCCTCGCCCTGTGTCCCTGTTCAGCATGGAGGAAGCCAGAGCAGTCTGCATTCCTATTCCATATTGGCACTTTGGGTAACCTCTTCAGAGGATGGTGTGATAAGAATAGGAGGTAGGAAATGGCTAGGCAGTTGTTAAAACAAAACAAACAAACAAAAAAACAAAGAACTGTAATCAGTTTCTTGGCTTAAAAGTCAAAACGTCCTTGGGCCTGTTAGCAACATACTCTGTTCCAAGGCCAAAAATGTCAAAAGTATTTGGGAGCTTGTATCTAATCCTTAAAAGATTTTAGGGTTACCTCTTCAGTGGGGGGAATGTTGGAGGGGAGGGAGTGGGCATAGATTTATGGATTTGATCAAAACACCTTATATACATGTATGAAATTCTTAATAAAGTTTTTGTAAAAGCTAAAAAAATTATAATATAAAAATGGAAGTCTGATCAGAGGTTCCCTGCATAGGTAGGTAGACAATGCTGCTCTCTGAAGACACTGGCTATTTAATGAAAACTTAAGTCCCAGACACAGGATACTACCCCATAAGTTATTAATCATTGAGTCCTCAGAGACACCCCAAAACAACATGGGATACTGCCATCAATATTGGTTACCTACCATAATTGAATGTTAAAATCACATCAGATGTAAATAAGACTGTGCTTTGGCCTTCTGAATTGATGCTGGGGTATGTTGACTTTGGAATTAATGAAATTCATTTGTGAACAGGACACAAATAGGGGAGGGAGGCAGTGGGTATAATGCTATCATTTAAATGTGTTCCCCAAAAGCATATTTTGGAAACTTAGTTACTAATTTGTTGTTAAGAATTTGTACTTTGGGGCTAGAGAGATGGCTCAGGGGTTAAGAACAAGGGTTGTTCTTGCAGAAGACCTGGGTTCGAATCCCAGCATCCACATGGCAGCTAACAACTGTCTATAACTCCATTTTCAGGGGATCCAAAGCCCTCTTCTGTCCACTGCAGGCATTGCATGACATGGGTGCATTTACATACATGTAGGCAATACACTCATACAGATTAAAATAAAATAAAATAAATGCCTTTAGAAGAGATTAGGTCATGAGCACCCCACTCTCGTTAATGGATTAATATCAATTATACAGGGCTTAAATTTTCAAATCTGATCTCTTACTTTCAAATGCTCTATAATTCTTTCCATCTCTTACCACAGGATGAAAAAGTAAAGTCCTCGCCAAATGCCATTCTCTTAATCTCAGACACTCCATCTTCTAGAACTAAACAAAATAAATTTCTGTTCATTATAAATTACTCAACCCATGGCATTCTGTTATAGCCATACAAACTAGACTAAGACAGGCATAAATATGTTGAAAGTGAAAGGATGGAAAATATATTACAAGCAAATGGTAACCAAATAAGAACTAGAGTAGCTATGCTAATATCAGATAAAATAGACTTTAAGTAAAATACAACTACAAGACACAAAGAAGGACACTGTATATCTTTTAAAGGGCCAATTTATCAAACAGCCATTTCAATTGCAAAACACTTGCTCTAACCCACAGGATAATATCAACACAGATGAAGCAAATATCGACAAAATGGGAGAGTTGGCAACACAATTCTGCAATAATATTTTCAGACTTCAATATACCAGCTTTAATAACAGGTAGGACTTATAGACGGAAGGTTAAGATATAAAAGACTTTAATGATACTATGATTCAATTAAGTATCACATACATATAAAACACTCAACCTAGCTCTAGCAGAATACATATTCTCAAGTTCCCATTAAACAGTCCCCAGAATAGATTCCCCACATAGATTTGGCCACAAAACAAGGTTCAGTGAATCAAAAAATACTGGAATAATATATAAAGTATCTTCTTACCACAATAAAATACACAGAAAAAAAAGTTGGAAAACTTTCATTTGAAAAAGTCACAAATGTATGACAATTAAGCAATGCAACCCTTAAGCAAACAGAAGAAATTACAATGGAAATTAGAAAATAGAAATGAATGAAAGTGGAAAAAATATATAAGAAACACAGCAGAATCAATGGGCAGAGGAAAATTTATAGTTATAAAACACTTCATAATGAAACTGGATATGGTGGCCATGTCTGTAATCACATCACTCAGGAGGTAAGGGCAGAAGGATTCAGAGTTTGAGGCCAGCCTCGGATACAAATGAGCTGCTGTCTAAAAAACAAAACAAAAGTCAGATGTGGTGGCACACACCTTTCGTTCCAGCACTCAGGAGGCAGAAGCAGGTGGATCTCTGTGAGATCAGGGTCAGCCTGGTCTACATAGTGAGTCCTAGGCCAGCTGTGGCTAAAATTATGAGCTCATGGTTGAACACTTACCCAGCATAGGTTTAAAATGCTTTGAAAAATCTTAGCAATCTAAATTTAAATCTAAGGACATTTAAAAGGATAAGATATATTGTGGGCAAAGTGGGATTTGTTCTAGAAATTCACAGGTAGTTCAACATCAGAAAATCAATATAATACAGAAAGAAGGGAAAGCAGAAATCCTAATGCAGAATGAGTGCTTGGAAAAATCCAATGCTTTTCCATTTTAAAAATCATTTTTTATTTGTGTGTATATGCCAGTGCCCATGAGGACCAGATGGCAGTGTTAGATCTCCTGGAGCTGGACTTTCATGCAGTTGTAAGCTGTCTGACCTGGGTTCTGAGAGCCAAAAACTGGGATCCTCTGCAAGAGCAGCACGCATTCTTTACAGCTGAGTTACATTTCCATGACATTAAAAAAACCACTCAGAAACAAAATAGGAGTGGAAGGGAGTTTAATTTATAAAATACAGTCCTGACTACATACAGCTTACACCACATTCCATGGCAAAAGTCAGAAAACTTTCCCCCTAAGATCAGGTAAAAGTCAAGAATGCTTGTTTTTGCTGTTGCAATTCCAAGTTATTAAATTCAGACCATTAGGCAAGAAAAATCAATAAAGATACTGAATCTAGAAAAGAAGTAAGTGTTTTTACTTTCAGATGGCATGGACTTATGTACAAAAATGCTAAGAATCCACAAATGATACTGATATGATTGAAAAGAATACGATCTCAGAGTAGATAATATCAACCTGAAAAAATATATTTTTATATACCAGTGTTGAACAATCCAAATCACAAAGCAATTGAACATACAATAGCATCCAAAAAAAATAAGTTACCTAAAAGTAGAATTTTACTGAGGAGTTAAAAGACTTATACTGCACATTGAAATCTTGAAAATTGTTATAAAAGAACACTAAAAAATATAAATACACTAAACTCAGATTAGAAGCATTAATTTTTCGAAGATCTCAGTATCACCTAAAGTGATAAACAAATTCAATGCTATTCTTGTTAAAATTCCAGCAGTCATTTTTAATTTCAAAAATTATTTCTATTGAGACAGGGTCTCACTCGGTAACCCCAACTGGCCTGGAACACACCATTAACCCAGGGTGACTTTAAACTCTTGGTAATCCTCCTACCTCAGCCTTTTGAGTGCTAGGGTTATAAGCATTAGCTACCATGCCCACCAACAGCCATTTTAAAATAGTGTACAATATAACTAGTAGTTCCATCACTCCATGCACTTTGCTCATAGTCACACTCCTTTGACCTCTCTTCTCAACATTCTGTCTCTCTCTTCCTCACAATTGTCCTCTTTCTATTTTCATGTCTTACATATAAAAATTCAGAAATCTAGATTCCATATAAGAGAAAACATGTTTCTGATCTTGTTTGTTTTGCTTAGCATGATCATCTTCAATCCACCCATTTTCTTACAGATGACATAATTTTGCTCTTGTTTACGGCTGAACAAAACTCCATTGTGGATGTATGCCACATTTTCATCTATTCATCTGCTGATTGACAGTTAGGCTGATTCCATATCTTAGTGATCATGAATAACACCATAATAAACATGCATCTACAAGAATATCAGACCCATGCCAACTCAATTACACAGAGACCCAGAGGGGAGGGGAGAAATGGGTGGTGGGCCGGCCCTAGCCTGAGAACTATTGGAGACTGATTGCTACTGTGTGAGGGAGAGTATACTTTACATACAATCTCTAGATGGGCTGACTAGACTCCAGTGAATAAATTTACACTGAAGGACATCTGGGTATAAAAGCTTGATGAATGGGACTTAATGTGCATGGCTGAATACATGACATCCAGTGTGGGGATGGGGAGACATAGATGGGGGAGGGGGTCTAAATTTGATTAGGAACTGTTGTATAAAATATTAAAAGCTAAATAATTTTTTTTTAAAAAAATAGGATATACCAACAGTCATTTTTTATTTGTTTTTATTAAATTTTGTTGCATTTCATACAGAATATCTCAAACAATCTGAATCGTCTTTATAGACCCTTCCCCACCAGCATCCTCCCACAGCCCTCCCCACTGGAACCCATATATTCTGTCCTGGGTGTTAAGGCCCACTGTGTCAAGTCAGTGTCCCCAGATGTTCCCCAGTGCAAGTTCCTCCACTTGCGATCTAGTCAGATCCCTCTCCTCTATCCAAACACCTATCATTTTCTTTCTTTTTTTTTTTTTTTTTTACAGAGCATAGGGTGGGAGTTTACTTACAAAGGAGTGCCCCCCATTTGTGGCTATACTAGAAAATCCATACTCAAATATAGATCCTGTGACTTCCTTACAGCCGCAGAAAACGGTAAGAGAGGTCCCTCTTGGCACTCAGCTTATATATCCTTAGCCCCCTCCCCCACATGCAGCTAAGGTTGACTGATTAGGTGGGAGGGGTAACTGATTCCCCCCCACACTCCATGATGAGCATGGGAAGGAGATGTGGCTATAGCTTGCCAGCAAAGTGGTTGGAGTACACTTCCAGTTAATACTCTACCCCTTCCTCCAGCTCTTACATTCTTTCCACTAACCTCTTCTGCAAAAGTCCCAAGAAATGACAGTTTTCAAGAGATCCTAAATAGGTAAAATAATCCTGAACAAAATAAAAATAATACCTTGTGGACTCTCATTTTCTGATACCACAATTCACACCCAAGCTTTAGAAATCAAGTAGTGTGATACTGGGATAAGACTATATACAGAATAGAAAGGAAAGCTGAGCTGTTAATCCTCACATCTACGGACACTGACATTTCATATGAGCATGAAGACCATACAGGGAGAAAAGAAGTCTCTACAACAAATAATTTGGGGACAACTAAATAGCAACATAAAATGAAATTGGGCCTCCATATCACATCATATGCAAAAAAAATTAACTCAATATAGATCAAAAATACAAGTAGCTATGGCACTCTTAAAAGTTAATTTTTCATGGCTTTGATTTTGGCAGTGAATTCTTAGGTATAACACTAAGTGCACAAAAAAGCAATAAAATGTAGATGAACAGGAGATCATCAAAATTAAACTCTTTTGTACATCAAAAATATATTAAAGTCAGGCCTGGTGGAACAGACCTGTAGTCTCAGCTACTTGGAAAGTCAAAATAAGATAGCAAATCTAAGAACAGGTCAGGCAACTTAGCAAGAAAGACCTAGAAAAAAACTTGTCTCAAAACAAAGTTTAATTTTTTTTTAAATGGCCTAAGGTAGTCTCATAGTTCAATCTCTAGTACACACACACACACACACACACACACACACACACACACACACACGAAAAGCAAATGTCTGTGCTCCCAATTCCTGGTGATTTTGTGCTACAGCTCCCTATCATGGGTATGCCAAGAGCTCCACATGGAGCTCCTTGGATCAGACACGTCAAGTCCCATTGCATTATGCTGCACTATGAAAATAACTTGTAAAGCAGGATCCAGTTCTGCTAGAAAACAACTTCTGCTCTTTCTTAAAATGAATGGTTTAATGGGTTATTTTATAAAACAGGCACTTAAGTGTGACATATATGACCTCCAGAATCTGAAAGCCCCCACGTTCTGTCTTTCTGTGTATTGGAACGGCACATTCTTCATTTGGAGAGAACACAGTATGCCTGGTTTCCCTCTCCAAATTCTCCAACATCCTATCACTCCCTCTCAATTTTTTATTAAATGGACTATTTTGAAAATAGCTAAGTGAAGTGAGATTTTTGTAACTATTATCCAAAGTTTCAGACAAAATAAAATATTACTCAAATTAATTTCAATAACTGGGGAAAGATTTTCCCATTAACTGGGAGCGGTGACGCACACCTTTTATCCCAGCACTCAGGATAGAGGTGAGTGAATCTCTGTGAGATCATGGCCAGCCTGGTCTACATAAAGAGTTCTAGGCCAGATGGGACTACAGGGAGACTCCATCTAAAAAAAAACCAAAAACCAAACAAACAAGAAAAAACATTTCCCGTTAATAGAATTAAAGTGGTTAAAAGTTCACTCTGTGCACCACTCAGGAGGTACAGTAATGGGATCAGGAGCTCAAGGTCTTTCTCAGCTGTACAGCAAGTTTGAGATCAGCCTAAGGACACTTTGTCTCATTCATTCTATTAAAGGTAAAATATTTGATGTTGTTGTGAGTGTGGTTTTAATTTTTTTTAAAGAATTTAGTCTTAAGAATTAATTTGGTGGGTAAATACACAAAGGGTTTATGAAGCTCAGCCTCATATTCTAATTTATTAAAGGGGCATTTTTACTAAATTAATGGTCCTATGGAACAAAAAAATACACTTGGAATTGTTTGTAGCATACACACAAAATTCTTGATCATTTTAAAATAAGCCTCAATATTCTAATGAAAGAGATAAACACAATAGCCAAAACATATTACTGCTTACATGTACACAGAGCCACTGAATGACAGAATTAATGTGACAAACATGTTAACTATAAAAATTCAGATTGGTAGGACATGTTTTCAATTTTCTATCTTGACAACAGTCACATTTTACAAAAAATTTGAGCCTTTAAGGAAATATTTTGTAAGTCAACTTAAATGCCCTACAACTAGATGCCCTGAACATTGTTTAAATGATTCTTCCAAACTTGGCATGCATTTACTACAAACCAACTATAGTCCTTAATAAATATAGTCAATAAATGGTTCCCCCAAAAAATCAGCTTTTGAGCTTTTAGCAAACTGAAATTTGTGAAAGCCAAGCTTGCAAACAGGAAGACATTTAAATTTAATCCTGGAAAGCAAATATTAAACTGAACAAATTAAATGCAGAATTCAAATCATGTTTGGGATTAAAATTTTCAATTCTAGGATTGCTCTTTCAAATATCTTGACTTGTAAGAAGGATGCTTTAATGTATCTTGTTTTTATCTCAATAAATTAATTTTTAGAGACAGAGCAGAATAAAATGTAGATGACCTCTGGTTTTCTGATTTGGAAGCATCCACATTTGGTAAAGTACTCAAAGTAATTATAAATATACATGATTTATTTGATGAGATTTGCATTGTGAAAATATTTCTCAAGCAAAAGTACACTTGACTGAAGTATCTGAAAATATATGGTCTAAAATAGATATCAATTTTAATCCAAAACTAGAACCAGGAATCAGCTCTATTTGCCACCTTTTTCTTTCTGAAATTATCAAACGTGGTGAAACTTGTAAGGAATAGTTTTAATTTAAAAACTTTATGGTCTACGTAGAAGGGAGATTAATTGAACTGGCCAACAATTTGAAATTTATTACCTATATGTTTGATCTTTTCATTTGATTCTATTTGAAAAATAATTATAAGCCCATATGAAATATAGGATGTTCAGAAAAAGTCAGGATATGGGCCCATTGCAAAATTCACAAGAATATGCAAAGTACAGGTCAAAAAAATTGTTTTGCTTAAATTTTAACTCATATAATCAATATAAAGCTTATTTTATTTTGCTTTATTAAACAAAGACTGTCATCATTTTGTTTTAGAAATGGTATGCAAATATTTTTGAAAAAGTACATTTTCTTAAGTGGCTTGATGACCAGAAGGCGTGAGGAGCCATGTGCTCTCTGTAATTTCCTTCTGACTTGGAGTAACAATATCATCAGAATCCAGCAAAAAATGGAAACCCAGAGTGATCCAAACCAACGGGGTTCCAGCTGAAAGAAATCAGAATCAATCTGACACTGAGCAGGAAGGCAAATACTACAGCGAGGAGGCCAGAGTTGACCTGCAGGACCCTGGCAGGAGCTACGAATGTTGATGGCTGAGATCCAGGACCTGAAGAGCAGGGGTGGAAAGGATGGGGCCATTGAAATGGAAAAACAAAGCATCCAGAGCTGTATGCATTTCATGACTCTAAAGAAGCTTCACCGATTAGCCCACATCAGGTTAAAGAAAGGTAGAGATCAGACCCATGAAACCAAGTGGGAAGTTGATTCTCAACACCTGCTCCATGAAGTGCTGCACCTGCAGAAGCAGGTCACCAGATGTCTGGAGTTTAAGTCAAAACATGAAGAAACTGATCTGGTCAGTTCAGAGGAATTTTATGCAGAGACTCTACCAAACATCACCAAGGCTGAAATCACCATGGGAGATCTTTACCAGCAATCCCTGACATGTCTGGACCAGGAGGTGGGGCAGTGGAAAAGGCAGACAGAGAATTACTGAGAATGCCTGTCCAACAAGGAATAGATCCTGAGGGAGGCTGAGGTGAAGAGTACCTTAGCTGCCTCCAGCCTTGCCGCAACAGCATCATGCAGGCTTCCTGGTCATGCAGTTTGACCAGGCTCACAAGCAGTATGAGGCTAGCAGGCACCTGCCACCTCCCCTCTATGCACATGGTCTTTGTCCAGGCCACTGCATATAGTCAGGCTTGTGCTCATAGGAAATCCTCCTCCCAGCCAACTAGACAGGATAAGACATTGTCTGTGGTAACTGAAGACAATGTGGATGAAGCCAAAGCTCTGTAAAAGCCCTCTGAGGACTCTCAAGATGATGAGAGGGACTGGGATGCTGAGGAAGAGCAGACCATGAAATGGTGACCACCCACACTCAGGGTTCAGTTGGACAACAAGAGCAAGGAGATGATGAAGAGGCACCTGCTGTCTGCCTTGTGTGATCTAAAATATAAAGAAAACAACATGCTTCACTTGACTTTCTACTATCTCGTGAATCTAAACATGACAGTAAAAGCCAAATTGACAGCTACCATGGAGCTGATCACACACCACCACTCTGCATCAGTGTGGGAGACTTGCTTTCTTCTGGGCTCCAAAGCATTCTGGAAGTTTCACTTCTGACTCTGCTGTTCACAGCACACACAGCTCATCTCGCAGATCCAAGCCAGCTCCATTCCACACCTACTGCTGTCCTTGGTGGTCATAACACGGTCCTGGCATCTTCAAAATATTGAGGTCTCCAGTGAAACTGAGGGAGCACCCTCACCAATGGCCTCTTCTGGCCTCTTGGAGTACAACACCTCAGATTCTCTACATGACCCCTTCAATCCTAGGGTCTTCACTGCAACTGAGGTTGCACTTTCACCAGTGGCTTTTCCTGACCTCTCAAGGTGCCAAGTCTCCGCTGCTCTCTATGACCCCTTCACGCTTTCAACACCAGAACCATGCAAGAGACTCTTACACATTACCAAATCCTGCTTCCAGCTTGAGATGGAGGCTCAGGTCCCCTCTGTGTGCTGACCCTGAGGAACTACCTCCCAGAAGACTTCACCTCAGTGATACTGGTCTCTTGTTACTTACAGCTGATTTTTCAGCATCAATTGTCCCAGTAAAGCAAAGGTTTTAATTAAAGTTCTGGTCTCTTCTTAATCACAGCTGATTCTTCAGGTCCAGCCAACCAGAACCCACAGATTCTCAATTCAAAATATCACACAAAGTGCCATGATCATCTTTGCTTCCTTTTGAAACTTCACAAGCCAGGCCTCCATTGTTCACAACTCTTTCGGCATAACTGTTCCAAGTTCCATAGCAACAAAGTCTAGGCAGTCAAACACTTTTCCAGCTGAAAGTTCCAAATGCTTCCACAATCCTACAATGTCATCTGTCACAGCAGTGCCCCACTCTCTGGTACCAATTTCTGTCCTAGTTTCTTTCTCCAACACTGTGACAAAACACTCTGACCACTACCAACTTGGGGAGGAAAGGGTTTATTTGTCTTATACCTCCCAGGTCACAGTTCATCAGGTAGTCCAAGGTAGGAACTCAGGGCAGGAACCTGGAGTCAGGAGCTGGAGCACAGGCCATGGAGGATCACTGCTTACTGGCTTGTTCCCCTGGCCCCTGATCAGCCTGCTTCCTTATGCAACACAGGCCCAGCTTCCCAGGGGTGGCACCACCCACAGTAGGCTGGGCCCTCCCACATCACTCAACAATCAAAAAGATGCCCCATGGACATGGCCACAGGCCAATCTGATGAAGGCAATTCCCCAGTTGAGGCTCACTCAACCCAGGTGTGTCAAGTTGACACTAAAGCTGTCCAGAACACTCAAGTATACCTTTACTTATTTTCTTTCATTGTCCCTGGGGTATAGTTGTTCTTTCTCACTTCTTTGTATTGCTTCAAGCATTCTTTGAAGGGCTGGTTTCATGAACATGTATTCTTTCAGGCAATTCATGTCATGGAAGATTTTTCTTTCCCCCTCAATTGTAATAGACAGTTTTGCTCTGTAGAATATTCTGGGCTGGCATCTATTGTCATGTAGAATTGGAAATACCTTGGTCCAGGCACTTCTGGATTTCATAGTTTCCATTGATAAGTCAGCTGTAATTCAGATGGGCTAACCTTTGTATGTGACTTGTTGTTTTTCTTTTGCTGCTTTGAGTAGTCTCCCTTTGTTCTGTACATTTGGTGTTTTTACTATGATATGTAGTGGGGAGTTTCTTTTCTGATGCTATTTGGTGTTCTATGAGCTTCCTATATTTTTATGGGGATGTCTTTCCTTAATTTCTGGAAATTCTAATGATATGTAGATTTGGTCTTTTCATGGTATTCCACATCGTATATTCCATTCCTGTGGGGTTTTCTAAAATTTTTCATAATCTTTGCTTGAGTGGTCCAATTCTTCAACTTTATCCTCCAGTGTTGATATTCTGTTTTCCATTTTATTCATTCTAGCAATGAGGCTTTCCCCTGTTTTTTCAAGTTGGTTCATTGATTTTTTTTCACTTCCTTCTTCATTTCTGCCTGAGTTTTCTTCAATGTTTCTATCTCTTTTGTGAATTCATTCAGAAGTTTACCCCTGTCTTCTTTCAGTTGATTTGTTTTTTCATGTGTTCCTTAAATTCATTGAATTCCTTGATTGTGTTTGTGATTGTTCTTTTAAATTCTGTGTCCTGGATTATCTCTAGGGCGTTCTCCTTGTAGAACTCTTCTACAGGACTGGTGGAGTTTGGTGGGGACACAGTGTTTTGGCTTTCCATTATATGTGAATTTCTTTTGTTGTTTGTGATTCTGATATGAAAATTAAGTTGAAGTTTGCTTCTTTTTGTGTTATTGTTGTGCCTTGGTCCTTTTCTTATTGGTTATGCAAAGCTGGTTGGTCCAGGTTTCAGGTTCTCTCAGGTTTTCTTTTGGAGGCTTCAGATCAGCTACTCAGGAGCTCTCACAAAAGCCTAAGTCAGGTTCCAGTCAGGTACACTTAGACTTCCTTCTAAGGTTTGGACCCCCACTAGTGGAAACTCAGGGAAAATTCTGGCAATTTCCCTGGGGGGGTTGGATTTTGGGATTCTCAGGCTTTCTGCTAATTTCTCAGCCCCTATGCCAGAGGGAAGCCAGAACAGGCACTCTGGAGGTCTGCTGAGATCTCAGATTTATCCTACCAAAGGGCAGAAATCTGCCCAGGGGCCTTGGGAGGAGCCTCATGCAGTCCCAGTTAGGGGGGTGGGTATGACACAATTTGGAGAAGCTCACCATCACATGGGGACAGGATCCAGGTGCTCTCAGGTGGTCCCCTGAGTTTTCGGCCCCTGACCAGAGGGAGGCCAGAATAAGAATTCTCAACTCTACAGCATTTTCAAATGGAATGTTTATCTGTTTGTTTGTTTGTTCATTTTTAAAATATTTTATTTTATTGTTTTTATTTTATGTGTATTAGTGTATTGTCTGCATGTATGGATGTGCACCTATGTCGTGCAGCGCCCACAGAAGTCAGAAGAGGTGGTTGGATTCCCCTGAAACTGGAGTTAGGATGGTTGTTAGATGTCACGTGGGTGCTAGGATTTGAATCTAGGTCTTCTGCAAGAGCAACCAGGGGTCTTAACCACTGAGCTATCTCCCCAGCCCCATTTGTTCGTTTTTTATTGGACAGTGTCTCACTCTATAGCCCAGGCTCACCTCAAACTCACTATACAGGTCAGGTTGGCTTCATACTACAATCCTTCCCCAGTCTCCCTGGAGCTGGAATTATAGGCAAGAGCCATTATGCCTGGCAATAGCATCTTTGTAAATGTTTTGCTGCTATTGTTTCTCTGTCTGAGTCTATATTCTAGCCTGCCTTGTGGTAGACCAAACTCAGTTCTTAGTTTTCTCTGCCTCATTTTCCAAGTCTGTGTTTAAACATGGTATACCGTCAGTAAGGTATCGTGAACAGAATCTGCCAACAGATTAGCAGGTGATGCAGATAAATCAAAATGCCCAGATGAGATTTTCAAAGGGAAACTGTGATGAGTATCCTGCCTGTCATCTCTAGAAGACAATAGATTAATAGGTGGTATCACCTCCCACAAGTCCCCCAGGTCGCAGCCCTACCATCCACTGTTTGGATAACAATGGCTATACAAATTACTGAGATGGCTTCATATGTGATTATGCCAAACACCATCTTTCTTTCTGTGGATTTAGGATTCCAGCAAGAATGGCTTCCAGCCCAGGCGTGCATTTGTAAAAGGACAAAGCAAACAAGAGAAGCAGGAAAACAACTGGCCAGAAGATTTAAACAAATACTTCCCTTTAATAACAGTTACTGGTAAAACAAACACAAAACAGGATAACTATGCTTGGCTCTCAAAGCAAGATGAACTAAGGTTTTTGTTTTTTTGTTTTTTTGTTTTTTTTTTTGCCAAAATTGTAAATTATAGAGCTAGAGTTTTCCCAAGAGCCTAGAAGTGAAATTTCATCCACTCTCCAATTCTCTATGCCTTTGAGCAAGGTAACTGAATCACCAATGGCACCCAGATTTTGAAGGTGCATTCCTAAACACAGAGGGGGAAGCTTTTTCCTTCCAGTTGCTGGGTTATGGGGAGTTCAGAAGCAAATTCCTTCTCTTCTCTTCCCATAGGATCCCACTATGCTTGTTTTATCTGTATTTAAATTAGGTCACCTTTTGACTAAAGACTGACATCTTTCTCCCCTGCTGTGCCTTATGCAGGTTCCCTACTCCCAGCTGGTGATGAGGCATCCACTTGTTCCTCCTAATACTTGGTTTGTCACTCCAGCTCTGTTGTCTTCTCCCAACCCTTCAGCACTGGGCACAGTGCTTCCTTGTTTTCGGTTAGGATACTGCAGCTGTTTTCTCTCCCATAATACCAAATAGAAGGACTCTCTTCTCCCATCCCTCAAAGTTCTTCGAGTGCAGAGGCTATTATGCAACAAGCACCTATGTAGTCTTCCTAATCAAGTCTTTTGGGCTTACATGGCACTATACTATGCAAACTGCACTAAAAATCTCCTATTGCCTCTAATAATCAGCTCTCAGGTAGTATCTCCATCTTGCTTCTACCACTTACTGACAAACCACCTGTGCCATGCTCTGGGTTAGAAACTAAGTCATGAAGAAGAAAGACAATATCACTGCTTTTATTAGTTTCCTAGACTTTTGTACAAAAAAAAAAAAAAAAGCCACAAACTGGGGGGTTTAAAACACATGAATGTTTGAGACCAGAACATTCAAAATCAAGGTAACAGCAGTGTTTCTTGCTTCAGAAAGCTCTGGGAAGAATCTGCCCCCTGCCTCTGTCACAACTTTTAGAAGTTTTGGAAGTCCTGAGCATTCTTTCCCATCTCAGCGTTTCACTGCAGTCTTTGCCTCTCGTTCTATGACCTTCTTCTATGGGACCAGTCATTGAGTTTAGATACACTCTAATCCAGTATGACTTCATCTTAAATTAACTAGTTATATGCACAAAGCTCTATTTCCAAATGAGGTCTGTGTGTACTGGCTGACTACTCAACTCAACACACTTTCCTTCAAAATTCACATTAACTGTCATGCAAATAATTAAGGAATTCATTACTTCCCTGTTTGGTGTGGATTTTGAGAAATATAAGCTAGGACAGAAATATGGGGAAGAAACACACACCAAATTTGCATTAGGGGAAAGTTCCCTCAAAATTATTTTTTCTGTTATAATTTTTTAAATTGTTTTTTCTATTTTGGATCTCCCTGTAGCCCCAGCTGGACTACTATTCCCTATGTAGACCAAGCTGGCCTCATCTCACAGAGATCTTCCTGCCTCTGTCTCCTGGGTGCTGAGATTAAAGGCAAGCTCCCCCATGCTTGGCAAAAATTTATATTCTTAAAAGAAATTGAAGGAGAAGTAAAAGTTAGATAAGGCAGATGGTTATAGAAAAATCACTGGAAATTGCTAATGGCTCCATTGTTTTTGGCCATGAATATGAATCAGCACCAATTTTATGTTCTCAAGGTATACCAAGAAATCGCAAGGCAATAAAAAATGGAAAAAAGTTTGATTTATCCAAGCTTATTGCATGAAGATGCAGAGGGAGAAAGGGAATGGAGGTATTTACAGGAGTACTTTATAGAGAAAGAAATGACCTTGGGAAGACATTGATAAAAGAGAAGTTAGAAAAGAGGAGGCATGATGTCTAAATAAATGGAAGAATTAGATGAGGCATCTAACATGTAGGTGGTCAAAGACAGGGAACTTGAAGTTAATAGAGTGGTGAAGTACAAAAGTTGGAGATTCTGGAGGGCTAAGTTGGAAGGATATTTCTGCATGTGACCAGTAGTGACATCAGGCCTTACAGTAAAACAGAAGACTTGACCAAAAGCCACAGTCCCAACATGGTGATGAATAACAGAGTGAGTAGTGGAAAGGGTTCTATGGCTGGATGTTACGCACGCCAATAACCGCTATGACTATTGATTCTTACTAAGTGTTTTCTGAGTGTCCAGTACTGAAACAGATATTGTTTTAATATATGCAAAATGTGCCTGTGGGGATCACCTGTTATTTTCCCCAGTTTACTGATGATCACTACAGAGAAGGGAAAAGTAACAGGTCAGTTTAGCTGACTCCTGAGCATTTCCCCTTAAGCACTACCCCAAAGGGCAGACTCAGTTTGAAGAGCAGACTTGGAAGAGAAACTGAGGCCTAGAAAGATAGTGGAGTTGTTTATCTACCTTGAAATGAGCATCTTCAGAAAACTGCCAGAAATCAGCATCAACAGGGCATATGGAATCTCTGTTTTACAAAAGAGGGAGAAGAACCAGTGAGGTATTGGAGTTGGCACTGGGTTCATGCACAACAACACCTAAACAGCTCCAGCCACAGGAGAGGAAGCCCATAGTATGGAGGTGCATTAAAAACAGAGAAATTCTTAAACAACAAGGGGTTAAAAGGTGTGTATTTTATGATAGAATAAAGAGTTGCAGGGTATGAGGCAAAAAGTTTGGGCTAGTTTTAAGATGTCACAAAAGATGCTGCATAGACCTATTTATCACCAGCATGGATGATAGCTCAGGGAGCCATCTGGAGCTTTGTGATGCCACTAGATAAGACATCATGTTGAGCATCTTCCCATAAGGGGTAATCTTTATACTTCCAGCTTCACTAAAATATATTTATATTCATATTAAAGCTTTTTTAGATTTTTCTTGGGGCTACAGGCAAAAAGAAAAGAAAGTTAAAATTATTGTGTTTTAATGCTACTTGATTGTAAGCCTAGTCACTCTGGCTGATAAACTAAGCTGTATAAAGCACATACCAAGCTTGCAGGTAAGCTGAGGCTTGGTAGAAAGAAGGATTATGTTTCTAGCTGCCATCCAAAGTCACACCAACCCAGCCATTATCTACTAAGCAGGTGCAGGGTGTAGGGTCTGACATGAATTCATAGACTGACTTTCATGTCTTGAACCAATGTTGTATCCTGGAATAATTCCCACTCTACTATGATGTATAATGTCTTTAATAGAATCTGTCTGTTCTTTGGTAGAGAATTTTTGTTCTGCTTTGCTTTGATTTTTGAGACAGATCCTGTTGTGTAGTCTTGGTTGGCCAGAAACTCGATGTACAGATCAGACTAGACTTTAGTTGGCAATAATTTTCTTTCCTTTGCCTCCTGGTTCTGGGATCACAGGCATGTGTCACCACACTTGACTATAGAGGATTTTTGCATCTATGTTTCTGTTGGGTTTGGGTTTTTATTTTTTTCCATTTTTGTTTTTAGTTCTGGGGGACAAATCCAAGGTCTTAGACATGCTAGATATCTACTTAAATTACATCCACAGCCCCCCACTTTTTTGGAGACAATGTGTCTCCTAGGCCACCTTCAAACTTCCAGTCTTCCTGACAATTTCCCTGCACGGCCTCTTGAATAGCTGGGATTACAGACACATACAAGATGCTTAACTTTCAACTTGTGACTTCTTAATATGGTTTGGATATCAGAGTAATTCTGCTTCATAAAATGAGATCAAAAGTATTTCTTCCTTTTCTATTTTTAGAGTTTGAGAAGAATTAACATTCATTCAAAATTGTTTGCTATAATTTACCAGTAAAGCCCTCATCTGATTTTGATGTTTTATAAGAAATTTTAAATTACTATTTTAAATGTTTATTATTTTTAGTGTATGAGTATGTAGCCTGCATGTATGTAAGCATATCTGCGTCATGCATGCAATGCCCACAGCGGCCAGAAGAGGGCATCAGATTCCTTGGGACTGGAGTTATGGATGGTTGTCAGCTAACATGTGGGTGCTAGGAACCAAACCCAAGCCTTCTGCCAGAACAGTTAGTGCTCTTAACCAGTAAGCTATCTCTCCAGCCCTAACTATTTTTATTTGTTATGTTTCTAGCAAGGACTCTGTTTCTTTTTTTTT
>NW_008360308.1:1059598-1074067 GCF_000622305.1 Nannospalax galili
CTTTCTAGGGATTTCATCTAGATTATCTGATTTGTTATATGCAATTTTCACAATTTTGCTTAATAATACTTTTCTATAGTGTTAGTGTAATGTTTCATAGTAACAGCTCTGTCTTTGTAGGATATATTAAAATGGTTACAAGAGTCTGTTGAAAGGGGCTCCCACCAGCTGACCCCAGAATTAATAAAAAAAAATAATGCATATGATGGCATAACGGATATAAGCCAAAGAACCGAAGAAGAAGCCGTGAGTCCATGCTGACATAATTAAATAAGTGAGTGCATTGATGATACTGGTAAAGGAAAATTTCTCTACAAAGTGTGCCAACCAACTAGCATCATGTGCCACATAATGGCATTTTGGTCAGTGAGGAACTTTATATACAATGGTGATCTTATACACCATAAGACTGTGATGGAGCTGAAGGACTTCTGTTGCCTAGTGTCATGATAACCATCATGATGTTGTAGCCCAGTATGTTATCCATGAGTTAGGTTTGTGTGATGCTAGTGTAAGCTAGCCTACTGCACTACTAAGCATGTGGAAGCAAGTGCAGACGATTCTATACAGCATATACTACTGGACATTGGAATAAATTAAGATGTTATTGATCTGTAGGCTCACTAACTTAGACTTACTACTACTTTAGCATGTACTCCTTCTCCTTATGTAGCATTTACTATAAGACACTGCTATGTAATGTTGTCAGCAACCCAGTCATCCCTTGATTGGCACATTTCTTGGTTGCCTCAAGAGACTGTATCAGTCCATCAGATGGTCAACCTGCACTACTAGGTTTGTGTAAGTAACTCTGTGATGCTCTCACAATGCTGGAAACATCTAATGTGTTTCTCAGAACACATTCATGCCATTAAATGGCTCATTACTATTAAAATATTAATAAAATTTAAGAGCCTCTAACAATACTAAAACTAGTGAACAAATGTTACATGAGGAAAATGATATATGTATTATATATAGTTTCAAAATATCTCCTCATAAACTTTTTTTTGAGACGGAGTCTGTCTGTAGGCCTAGCTGGCCTGGAACTCATTATGTAGACCAGGCTGGACTTAATCTTACAGCGATCTACCTGCTTCTACCTCCTGAGTGCTGGGATTAAAGGCATGTGCCGCCACATAAATACTTTTACAAAAGAAAAATAGTATTTTTATATTGAGGAACTTTATGAATACCATGTGAATTAAGTTATGAATCTTAATTTCACCATCTTTTTTATTTTCTGTTCCTCTTACAGAACACTTGAGACTTGAGAAATTTATAAAGAAAAGAGGCTTATTTTGGTTTATGATTCTGGAGTCTGGAAAATGCAGTGACAGGAAGGTACTATCTACGTTGCTTCAGGCATGATGGAAAGCCAGAAAGTCAAGTGAGAACATTTAGAAGTGATAAAAGCTCTCTGAACACCCATAATAAGGAACTAAGCAATTAACGAGGGCTCCACCTCCAAGATTCAAACACCTGCTATGAGGCCTCCTTGCCTACATTTACAATATTAAGGAACTGAGATTCCTTGGACTCAATTGAAGCAACTATTCAAAGGTAGCTATGGCCAATACTGGGAGATCTGTGATCAGATGACTTTTATGTATGATACACTGAGCACACACCACTGCTGTTCAACTTCTGGCAAAGAATAGTAATAATAACAACAATATTGATATAATCATGACTAGAGTTTTGCAAAACACAAGATGACAGGCGTTGTGCAATGTGCTTGTATACGTCAGACATATCAAGATGAAGAGTAAAGAAGACAAAACAGCTATGTTAATTACATGCACTTCACAGCCTTATATTGGACAGTAAACCCAGACAGTTACTTTACAAAGGGCATGATATGGCAGTTGAATAAGTCCCTTAACCATTGTGTGTCTCACTTTTACAAACTGTCAAATAAGGGTAAATCTATTCATCTCCAAAAGTTACTAGTGCATGAAATGAGATATCTTTGTAAAGTATGTCTCCTAGGCCTGAGCATAATAAATGTCTAATGTATGTTCCTTGGTAGTTTCCTTATTTGCTATAGTCCCGCTCTTCCTCTCCGTGATTTATTCTTATTTTGTTAGCCCATTCTACCAATTAGATTTATGCTTTCTACCTAATTCAGCCATTTGGGTGATTTTGCTATTATCCTGCTCAGCATCACAGTGGCGAGCAGTTTGCTTGTACCCTTTGTGTTCCCTGCATACAGTATCTGTGTATTTTTTGTCATTGTTGCCAAATGTACTCCCTTTCCTTATATAAAAAAAAAAGTTTGATCAAGAACTCACTCAGAAGAGCACTTGCTTTTGAAGCATGAGGGCATGAGTTCAATACCCAGCCAACATCTAAAAGACTGGGGGAGCAGCACCTGCCTGTAATCCAGCACTTGGGAAACAGATACAGATCCTCAAGATTTGTTATCCACCCAGTCTAGTTAAATCAGCGAGCTTCAGATGCCAGTGAGAGACCCTATCTCAAAAATCAAGGTGAGCACCTTCCAAGAAACAGCACTACCCCAGGTTAACTTCTGGCCTTCACATGCGTGCACACATATGCATACCTGCACACAGAGCTGCACATCCATCCATCCATATAAATGCACAAATGAATTAATCAAATAAAAATTAAAAGTTTTTCTGTAAAGTAGTATGCCATGTTATGTCAGCAGCAGCCTCCTACAGATCATGCCCTGCATCTCTTGATGAAATCAAGAGGCCAGTTTGAGTGACTAAATCATACCGTCTAGGTGTGTTTAAGCATACTCTATGATGTTCACCCAATGATGAAATTGCCTAATGATGTATTTCTCAGAACTGCACTCATTGTTAAGCAGCACACAACTACATGTGCCCTCAACCTCAGAACTTCTCTATGCATTAACAAGCATGCCAGAAATGAAAGGTCAAAGTCCTCCTTTCAGCATAGACAGATCCTCTACTGAAGCACGTCCCACATGTATCAATAAAGAAATAGGACTCAAATAACTCTGTTGCCCAACAGATCTCACAGATATTTACAGAGCTATCCACCCACCAGCAGCATTAGGCACATTCTTCTTAAAGTATTCATTGATCTTTCTTTAAGATAAATCATATTAGGTTACCATATTAGGTTACTATCCCTGACAAACTTAAGAAGCCTGAATCTTACTCACCAAGTACCTTTTCTAAGCTCAATGGACTAAAACTAAAACTCCACAGCAGAGGAAAAGCTCAAAGGATTTCTCCAAAGTGTGGAAATTTAAAACCATACTCTTGGGTTCAAATTAGAAATCAAAACAGAAATTAGAAAAGTCTCTGAGCAAATGAAACCAAGCACGCCAAACTTTGGAATGCAGCAAAAACAAGAATAAAAGAGGATATAGCAATAAACAGCACAAACATAGAAAGTTCCCAAATAGCAACTCACTCACTGGTAGAATAAAAATTACTAACAGCTAAGGCCCAATTAAACTCTTGTTGAGAAGTCTCTTTTATTGCAAGGAAGAGCAGAGATTATGGTCCATAAAAAAAGTGGATTACACTCAATAGATGGATTGATGGTTCCCATGATGCCAATACCATGAATATTTGATTATTTTAAAAATATTCTCCTCTATTTGTTTGTTTTGTTTTATTCTGTTTTTGTCTTTTTGAGGCGGGGTCTCCCTGTAGCCACAGCTGGCCTGGAACTCTCTATATAGACCAGGCTGGCCTTGATCCACCTGCCTCTACCTCCTGAGTGCTAGGATTAAAGGTGTGTGCCACCACACCCAGTGATTTAAAATATTCTCTATTTGTAAACTTCTAGGCAGAATTAAGTTTCTACTGTCATCTTGGTTGACAACATAAGTATAAGTCTAGATTATTCTCTATACTGTAATCAAGAACAAAATTTTGTCACATAATAGAAGTTCATTTTCTAAGTTTTGTTGTTGGTGTAGTACAGACATTGTGATTCTTCTACGGACCTGAAGGATCTTCATATATGTGAGATAAGAGATCTGAGGCTGGATGATGGATAACTGACTTTAAAGTTGTTGGTGCCATGATGTACCACCTTTCCTGATGTTCTCTATTAGGCATATGGAATATCTGATGTGGGATGAAAAACAGAATCATTTACAAAGGTCAACAGTTGACTTTAAATTTTAATTTAGTCAGTGATCCATTCTAATCGGTTTCAGTATTTCCTGGTGATGGGGATTATCTCACTAGAGGCATTTCCTACCTCTAGTGAGAAGTGACTACATAAAAGTAAAGACAAGATTAGGCCCAAAAGCCTCTGCTCCTCAGCCTCCAAAAATGACTAACTGCCATGTTTATTAACCTAAAAGTTCCCCATTCAGTCTATAAAGCTTATATACTCTACGGAATGTCAGAGCAGCTGCATTATTTCCTTGGGTTCGTTTGTCCACAGAATGTGGACTTTCATTTCACTCCACTGAAGGAAAAATATTGGCATGGATACTCTCCATTCCTCTCTGCAATTCCTGCTGGTTTAAAGCCCATTTAATCTGCTTCAACATTATAATGATTTTCTGGCATTCTGGTGCCCCAGTCTATCATAGGGTTATGGGGAATTGGACTCTACTTTTTCACCCCATGCACTTAAAACCAGGGCAAGCCCCTGCCCCTCATTTCCTCCTCCACAGAGCTCAGAACTGGTGTCCCATTCTGGCTTTGGTTAACCAAAACCCCTTTATTTTTGGATTATAGGCACATCCTACAAAGGCACTGGCCATGCAGATATGCTTCCTTTCTGTTTTTCCTCTGCTAGAACTCCAGAAACAAGCAAAGGGTTATTTTAGTCACTACCTCCCAACTTCAACAAAAGCAATTCTGTAATTAAAGCTTTCAGAGATTCTAAATAAAAATCAGTTATTTTAATACGGAGACATATCAGCTTTATTATCTATGAAACCAATGGGCAAGGGGGGAGGGGGAGGGAAGGGAAGAGAGGGGAAATGAGAAGGAAGACTTAAGAAAGAGCATTGGAAGGAAAGACAGTGAGTCAAGAGCCAGGAAATCTCATTTTCAAACCTAGCTGATAGTGCTGCCTGGTCCTGGCTGGGCCAGCCCTGGAGGGAGGTATGTGGGCTGGCTGTAGAATTAATTGAATTTCACAACTTGCCTCACATTCCTGCTGGCACAAAGTGCCTTGGAAGGAAGGAGGCATCACAGGAGGCCAACACAATGGCAGGTCCAAGGCTAGGCATTGCTGTGAGCCTTTCTTTATACAATTCCTGCCTCAAAATAGCTTGCCTGTTAGCACCCCAGCGGAGAACCCCCCACAGGTAAGAGGGGAGGAACAGTGCTGTCTCTAAGATACAGCCTGGCCCTCCGCTCCTGGACCTGAAGCAGGTTTCCGTCTCAGAGCCCTAGTGCCCTTCCTCCCCCATAAAGGAGATGTTTGGGCTTTATAAATTTTAAATCCTTATGAGCTGTAACATTGTATTTATCTAAGGACCCAAGACTCAATCAAAGACTTCTTTGTCATCAGTGCCCTAACCCCAGTATTGTACGGAATTCATACATACTTATGGCCTAAGTTTCCTAACTCGCTTCTTTTTTAAATTTTAATTATTAATTTTCTCTCTCTCTCTCTCTCTCTCTCTCTCAAGAATTCTTACTCTATATCTGATAAATAGTGTTTTATTGAAATTTATATGTGTGTGTGTGTGTATGATATCCTGCCACATTGGAGCATCCTGGAATTAAACTCAGATTGCCAGGCCTGTGAGCAAAGCAGCTCTACACACTGAGCCATCTAATCCACCCCTGCCTCACTTCTTTCTCAGATATTAACCTAGGGCATAGCACACATAACACACACCTAACACGACTTTAAATAGGTTACTATATGCAATCTTCACAGAAATACTGTAAAGGATGACTAAAAGTTTCATCTCGACAGGCGTGGTGGCACACGCCTTTAATCCCAGCACTTGGGAGGCAGAAGCAGGCGGATCTCTGTGAGTTCAAGACCAGCCAGGTCTACATAGCAAGTTCTAGGCCAGCTGGGGCTACAGGGAGACCCTGTTTCAAAAAGACCAAAAAAACAGAGACCCGCCCTCCTTTTGATAGAGTATCAATAAGCCCCATAAATTAACTGGTCCAGAGTATGAAAATGTCTAGTCTATCTGTTGGAGGACCCATTTTTCTGGTCTCACTGATCAATTACCTGGTGATAGAACCACTCCCAGGAAGACAGGTCATGCTAAGTAGATGGGCGGAATACCTGGTGTGTTGATTAAGTAGCGAATATTTCTGCCTGGAACTAGTTCAGGTCCCCGCAGAACAGCCGCAGCCATGAAGGTCTCTGTTAAGTCTGTCCGCTTTCCTGAACTCTTCAGGAAAGCGTAATTTCTCCTTTTCTTCTTCATGCCTTTCTTACTAAACACGCTTTCTTTAAGGTGTTGGGCTGCCCCAGCATCTTGTGTTTCTTCACTTTTTCTCTAAAGCTTCCTTCTCCCAGCCATGTGGCTGCAAGTCAGCCACGGTGTCTGACCGCTATGCAGGCTCTAAGCCTGCATGGCTTCCAGGGCTTTCTTTCCTTTTTCCCTTCTTCCCTCTATTCACCTCCTCAGGGCAGCTGCCAAGATTACCAGCTCGCCTTCTCTGAGGATTTTTCTTCAAGATTCTAATAAAATTGTAAAAGCCTCCGTTTGGGTCCATCCTTAAATTCTTTTATGAATGAGACTAAGAACCCTCTAAGGGACCCTCTTTCTCCCCGTTTCAACACTAATAAGGAAAAAACAACCTAAAAGATTTAGGAAACTTGACCAATGCTAAAAAATTTGTAAGAGAAACAGAATTTAAATTTAAATTATACAACTCCAAATCCAGGGTTGTTTGCGTAGAACTATTCTTCTCACACAAAACCTGAACAGTTTCTGTGACCATTTTCCTTCTCCCATGGTGTTTCTTTTTCTGTACGTGACACAGCATTGCTACTAACTACATGTTTATTAATGAATGGTTGTCTAAATGAATATATGACTTATTGGTTTAAATACATTAGAGCATTTGATCATTGAGCAGAAGCATTACTGCTAATAATATTTCTTGATGATGAATCTGACTTCTTCAAATATTTCTAAGAATATTTCTATACAACTTTCATTTATTCATGTATTCATGCATTCAAAAATGGCACCTATAAGATGCCAGGCACTATGCCAGGGGTTGGACAAAAGAAAAAAACACAGCCTGAATGCATAGCACATACTGTCTTGTAGGAGAACAGCATAAGTGAAATGAATATGCAATTATAGGAAGGGTATGTTCTGTGAAGAGATAGTTCCCTGAGGAGCTGAGGATGTGTTCTGGGAATCTGGGGAGCCAGGACATACTTTCTCCTCTCTCTCTCTTACTTTTCCCCCTCCTCCTCCCGCACCGTGTGTGCGTGTGTGTGTGTGTGTGTGTGTGTGTGTGTGTGCGTGTATGTATGTGTGTTGTCATCATTATTGTTTCTGATGAGATTTTCAAGACAAGAAGATATTAATCACACAGGAGAAGCTGAGCGTTAAACAGTCTGGGCAGTAGACAGCATATGCAAAGGAAGTTGAAAGGAACCAGTGATGTCTTGTTACATGAGCAGAAAACAAGCTGGCCAGAAGGCTGAGTTGACCCTGAGAGGATCCTGATATGTTCCTCACCAGGGAAAGGGACAGTCTTTTAACAGTTGTACCTGAAAATCCTGCTTTCATGTAGGGTCATCTGGACCTCCTTCAAGACCCATTCTCTGAGGACTTCCTTCTTTTAGAGAGCAAGCACTCTACCCCCACCCCCCATCTTCAAGGATCTTACATTTTTGGAGCTTTCTCTGGGTGCAATATCCCTGTTGTTCCTTTCTGTTTTGCTGGATTATTCTGTATATACCTATCTTATATTGCCTCACTAAAAAAAGAAATAAATTCATTGATGCTCATATTCCCTTAACATCAGCATCTGCTTCTTTCTTTGTATAGAAAACAATCTTTCAGATATCTTATAGCAGCTTTTCATATTTTATTCTCTCTCCTTCCCTCCCTCCCTCCCTCCCTATCTCCCCTCACTCCCTTTCTTCCTCGCTCACTTTTTAAAATTGGGAAATACGACAAACATTTTGAAAAAGTCAACAACTAAATAAGTAATTATTACTCAACAAAATGAAGTATTAATAGGAAAAACTCTGTCAGCCTGATGTGATGTCAAATTGTTCCTATGTATCTTCTGTTTGCCAGCATTAGGCCTATGACGTTCACTGATGTTGTTGCACAAAGCTGAAATTTACAGATTATTGTTGGTGGAAAGTCTTAATTATATGAAAATATATCTATTTAGTCATTCTATTTTTGATGAACATTGGTTTGTTTCTACTTTAGAGTCCTTATAAATAATTTTGCTCTGAACATCCTTGTATAAGTCTATTGTACATACTTTTAGACTTTTGTTTGGAGGTATAAAATTGGGAAGGCCTAGGCCTTACATATTGTCAAACTTAATATATAATAACAAATGTTTTCCAAAGTATTTACACCAACTTCCTCTCCTGACAGGAGCTTGCTGTTCCACATTGCATTAACCACCACTTAGAAATATTAGCAGTTTTGTTTATTTTTGTTTGGGTGGTGTTTTATTTTTATTTTATTTATGCATTTGGTGATAATTTTATACATGTAGAGAATACATTCTGATAGCACTTACTACATTAACTTTTCTTATCCCTCTCTACGTCCAAACCAAACATCTACTCCCACAAATTCCCCTCCCACTAGCACATCTTTTTGGTTTTGCTTTTGTTCTGTGACCCACTGTGAAGGAAAATGAGCCTGACAAATGACAGCAAAAACTGACTATCCACCCACACTGTCTCCCCTCTCCAGGAGGGAGATACTTCTATCTCAGAACACATGGCCTCTAGTCTAGACATCTGGTTCCTTATCAGCCTCCTTGCAGATCTGGTTCCTTACAGAAGATTACTGGTTCCTTGCAGAAGATTACTGATTCCCCTATCAGAAAACTCCATCTCTCCTTCCCAGATTATAGGAAGGAGCAAGAAACCACCATCACCTTCTGGGATTCAGAGAAAGAGCACACCTTCTAGTCCCCCCGTAAATCCCAGACTTCCCCCAACCGTGACACACAACCTCCATTCCCACGGGACCACCACTTGCCCTTCACGGCTACTAAAGCTATCTGCATCTGTTGAGGTTGGATTCAATTGCTACTTCTTTATTCTCACGTTGCTTTCTCATTCCGAATTCTAATACACAGAGTTTAACCAGGGTCACCTGCATGAGTGTGGGTGTGGAGCTACCCACTGCATTATGGGCAATTGACCAGTGGCAACACCTCTGAGGACAGTGACTCCTCCTCCTCTAGCAGCCACTAACTGCCAATTGCTGTCCTGGGAGGGGGCCAGTCCCAAGAGCCCCTCCCCCATCGATATGCAATGTCTAAGGGTCCAGTCTTCTGCAGGCCCCGTACAAGCAACTGCAGCTGCTGCGAGTTCGTGAGTGCAACGGCCATGTCATGCTGGAAAGCAGCATTTCCTAACTTTCCTCCCCACCATCTGCTCTTATATTCATTCCATTCTCTCTTCCACAATGTTCCTGAGCCTTGAAAGGGGAAGTATGGGTGTTTTTTGAGGGATGAGCATGAAACAGTCATTTGTTCTCAACATCTTGATCAGCTATGAGCTTCTGCATCAATGTTTATTCAGTGCAAAATAAATAAATAAATGAATAATATAAAATAAAAATCTCTCAGGAAGGTGAGGCAGCACTAATATCTGGGTATAGACATGAGTATTTGAGAAACAGTTTCGGATGGCCATTTAGCAAAAGAGAAGCAGTAGATTCACCTCTAGGGTCTACACCTCCCCATTCATTGACCTCTTGACCAGTTTCACAGTACCGGACATGAACTCCCGTCTCTGGAACAGGGTTGTATTTTTGACAATTTCATATTTGTAAATAATGTATTGTGAGCATACATTAATGCTTTTTATTTATCTCCCTTACACTCCTGCAGATCCCCTTCTTATTCTTAACTAGTCCTTACCTCCTATTTTCCTGTCTTCTTTTCTTTCTTTACTTCCCTCCTCCTTCCTTCCTCCCTCCCTCCCACCTTCCCTCTTTCCTTCCTTTGCTACATGTCTTCTGAAGGTGGCCATCATGGCTCTGTGTTCATGATCACAATGGCCAGGTCACAGCTAGAAAACACAGTATTTCATAGACTCCTTTTTGCCCTCCAGCTCCTATCTTTCTTCTCCCTCTTCTATGATGTTCTCTGAGCATGGAAGAGGGCTAAAAAGCCAACAGTCACTTATTCTACGCATTTTGATGACCAGTTATGAGTCTCCTCCTTCACCATTACTCACTGACAAAAGAGGCTTTTCTGAATATGGTTGTGAACAGCAAAAATTTAAAAGTGTAACTATTTAGATGGCAGTTTAACTGTGTGACCATTTAGCAAAACATTAGTAATAGATTTCCCCATAGGGTTTCTGATCTCCCTAGCCATAGACTTTTGACCAAGTTATAGTACCAGGCATGCATTCCCTCCTGAGGAGTGGATGTCGTATCCACTCAGGAATCACTTTGTTGTCCCTGGAACATTGACATCACTATTACATCAATGGCATATCTTGACCTGGTAGGTTAATATTGCAGGGCTCATGATCCACAGATCACTGATGACTTTTCTGCTCCAACAGCTATCATATTGCCTTCCAGCATTCTGAACATTGGTAAGCAGGGAGGAAGCTTCCAGCTCAGTTCCAGTTTGATTTCTCTGTGTGTTCTACCTAAAGCATGTAGTGTCTTCAGCAATAACATCTCAATATGTAATTCTGATGAACAACCAGAAGCAGTGACAAGAGCCTTTATTGTTTTGGAAGCACCTGGGGACTTCCTGGGCAACAACTCATAGGAAGGTACCTGGCATCTGGCACTGAGATTTTTGGTTTCAAAACCTATGCCTTCTGAGAGCGATGCAGAGTATTGCTCTTCAAGTTTCTTTTTAGTCATATTTTTTAGTTAGTTTATAAAGTAATAGGTTTCGGGGCTAGAAAGATGGCTCAATGGTTAAGAGCACTGGATGCTTTTTCAGCGCACCCCCATGGAGACTAACAACCATCCATGACTCCAGTTCCAGGGGAATACGACACCCTCTTCTGACATGGGTACTCTTACATACATTGCAGGCAATACACTCATACACATAAAAATTTTTAAAAAGTGGTAAGTTTCTATATGGATTTTTCATACATCCCTACTTTTGAAAAAAGTTTTATTTTTATTTTACATGTGCCTGCATGTTGGTAGGTACATCTGTGTTAGGCAATGCCCACGAAGCTCGTTGTATCAAATTCTCTAGAATTCTCTAGAAAAGTGATGTTTCTATATGGATTTTTTGTGCATCTCTACTTTTGAAAAAAGTTTTATTATTTTTATTTTACATGTGCCTGCATGTCGGTAGGTACATCTGTGTCATGCAATGCCCACGAAGCTCGTTGTATCAAATTCTTCTAGAATTCTCTAGAATTTCAGGTTAATCACCATGTGGGTGCTGAGAACCAAACCTGAGTTCTCTGCAAGGGCAGCGGTTCTCTTAACCACTGAGCCATCTCTCCAGGCCCATCCATTCTTACTTTCATTTGAAGCTCCCTCTTTCTCACCCCTCTACTTTTCTCCACCCCGCCACCCCATCCTCTTTATAACCTTTCTACCCCTAGTATTTTCCATACACACTTTGCATCACGTGTATCCTACTATCCCCTATCCCCACCCCCCTCAGACTCCTTTTTCTTTCTTTCTTTCTTTCTTTTCTTTCTTTTTTTAGGCTCCATTTTTGTTTCTTGTCCTCTACAGAGACTCAGCTCAACTTATGCACAGAAATCTAGAAATTCAGATCTAGGATCCATATATGAGTGGTAACATACAACATTTGTTTTTATGGGCATAGATTTCCTCACTTAGTATAAATACTTCCCACTCTATCCATTTTCCTATAAATTTTATAATTTCTCTAATGCTGAATAGAAGTCCATGTATATTATATTATCCATTCACCAGTTGATGGACATCTAGGCAGATTCTATTTAATAGCTAGTGTGAACAGAGCGGCAATGAACATGGATGTACAAGTATCTCTGTTGTAGGATATAAAGTTCTTTGGGCATAAGCCCAAGAGTGATATACTTGAGTCATATTGCAGTTCTAATTTTTGCTTTTTGAGAAACCTGCACACTGATTCCCATACTGGCTATGTGAGTTTATACTCAAACCAGAAGTGTTTAAGTCGCCTTTCCCCACATACTTTCCAGCATTTTCTTATCATTTGTTTGCCTAATAATGGTCATTCTTACCAATGTGAGATGGAATCTAAAAATAGTTTTGATTTTATTTCCCTGATGACTAAGAATATTGAACACTTTAAAAAGTATTCATTGGCATTTATTTCTTCATTTTTAGTTTTACTTATTTTTGTTTTATGTGTATGAGTGTTTTGTCTACATGTCAGTGTACACATACAATGCTTGAGGAGGTCAGAAGAGGGCATTGGATCTTTTGGAACTGGAGTTACAGACAGTTGTTAGCCACCATGTGGGTGATGGGAATCAAACTCGGGTCCTCTGCAAGAGAAGTCAATGCCACTGAGCCATCTCTCCTATTTCTTAATGCTCTTCAATTCCATAGCCCAGATTTTAATTGGATTATTTGTCTTCTTGACGATTAGTTTTTTGACTTCTTTGTATATTCTAAATTTTAATCCCCTGTGAGATATATAGTTGTTTTAGTGTTTTGGGGACAAGATTTTACTATGTAATTCCTTCTAGCCTTAAACTTATGTTCCTATTGTGTTGGCCCCCAAAGTTCTGGGACTTTACATGTCTCTTACATGGCTAGTCCCCCTCCCACTTCCATAGTCATTTCTTTAGATGGAATGTTGTATTGTATATTATAAAATTTTATTTTTTATTACAATCATGAAGTTAAGCACTCTAAACAATATACTTGTAGACCAGATAGACAAATGTTTTGATAAAGTACTTGTTCAGATCACTTGTATGCTCTTATGCTTCTTAGTCAAATTTATTTTTATTATGTATTTACTAAAGGTAGAAATACATTCTGTATATGAGTACTGCTTTAGGGTTCTCTAGAGGAACAGAACCAATAGAATGAATATGTATTAAAAGAAGAGTTATCAGCTTGACCCTGAGTAGTTCAACACTGTCTTTACATTGCAGAGACCAGGAACCCAGTAGCTTCTCAGTCCATGAGGCTGGATGCCTCAGCAGCCCTAATCTGATACTGAAGTCAGGATTCCTGGAGAGCTGCTGTTCTTCAGTCTATATTGGAAGCCAGAAGAATCTGGGTTCTGAAATTAGCAAAGGAATTTGCACCAGCAACAGCAGCCACAACAGCATAGCACCAGCAGCCGCACAACCAGCACCAAGGTAAAGGCAACCATGTAAAAGTAAAGACGTTTTATTGCAAGTCTTTTTATCTGGCTACCACTGGAAGGTATCTCCCAAATGTAGGGTGGGTCTTCCCACTTTCAATAACTTAATCAAGAAAATCCTTCACAGGTGTACCTAGAAGCTTGCTTTTATTTGATTTCAGTTCCAGTGAAGGTGACCATCAAGATTAGCCATTACAAGTTGCAAATACCTTTGGTCACTTTGTGGCTTATTTTTGTTTGTTTCTGAAATGTTTTGGAAGCAAAAGTTTAGTTTTAATGTAGAACATTTTCAATAGTTTCTTTATGCTTATATATAGTTATGCTTTAATTTATAAACATTTTCTATACTATGAGCATATGTTCAAATATTATATATTCAAGAAAATTTATCACCTTCAATCTATATAGAGATTATAGTCCTTCAGAATTAAAAAAATATGTTAATTACTTTTATTTTATGCGTATGAATGTATTGCCTGCACGTGTGTAAATGCACCCCTGTCATGCAATGCCTGCGGAGATCAGAAGAAGGTGGTGGATCCCCTGGAACTGGAGTTACACATAGTTATCTGCCACATGGGTGCTAGGAATCGAACCCAGTTCCTCTACAAGAGCAGCCAGTGCTCTCTTAACCACTGAGCCATCTCTCCAACCCCAGAAATTTATTTTTGTACTAGATAGGAGGCAAATCTCATTTTGTCCATTTGCCACCCAAAAACATAATATTCTTTTTAGAAAATGCCTGATTTTTGCTGTGCTGTAGTTCCTCTTTTGTTTAAATCAGCATGAGTACGTATGAATGTGAGCTGTTTGTTATTTCTCTAGCTTATTTGAATGTCTTCATTGTTATACATTATTATTATTATTATTATTTATATAATTAATTTGGTCTTTTTGATTAAGGGTTCCTTTTGTTCCAACTGGCCTGGAACTCACCACACAGATAAAGCTGGCCTCAATCTCAGAGAAATTTACCTGCCTCTTTTTCTCAGGTGCTGGGATTAAAGACTTGTGCCACCATGTCTGG
>NW_008360308.1:1083394-1087959 GCF_000622305.1 Nannospalax galili
GCAATTTTCTTCTATTCCTCATTTGCAAAGACATCAAAGATGAATGATTATTAAATCTTATCAACATCTTTGCATCTATTGCAGTGATCACATAATTTTTCTTCCTTATTCTATTAGCATGATGAATCACATTATTTTATTTTCAAATGTGGTACAAGGTTCTTTATAGATAACTTTTACCAGATCAAAGCAATTTTCTTCTATTCCTCATTTGCAAAGACATCAAAGATGAATGATTATTAAATCTTATCAACATCTTTGCATCTATTGCAGTGATCACATAATTTTTCTTCCTTATTCTATTAGCATGATGAATCACATTATTTTATTTTCAAATGTTCAAACCAATAATGCCACCTGGATTAACCCGACACAATATGAAACTTCATATTTTTCAGGCATACTATATTATGAACTATTTTGATTCAGTGAAGCAAGATGCTTCTTGGCTTCTTAGTCACATAAGATACTTGTCAGATTATGACATTAAGGTTATTCTGGACACACAAAACAAAGTAATAAGCTTTATGTTCCCATTTTGATAAGAAATTTTATTTTATTCTATATCCCAGAGAGAACACTTTCAACTTTTTCCATTATATTTTCCTAAATAGTATATTCCAAACATATTCTGTGTAAACTTCCTCTAAAAATTTAGATCACAGATTCACCTTCCTTTCTCATCTAATTTTTTTCACCCATCAGTTTTAGTATTTTATTTGTCTCAATATTTCCAATATTTGGTCTGCATCATTATCGTAATGAGTCACCATATACTCTTCTGCAATTCTCCAATAACTGCTACATCTGTATTACTGTTTCATATCATTCCTAAAAGTAAATCCTTTCCTCTTTTTGACACTAGAGACTGAGCCTAGATTCTATAACAAGCACATTGTTACCAAAGTTGTTAGGGTCAAAGCCTGGACCCTAGAATCCTTAACAAGTGTCATCACACACACACACACACATACATACATACACACCACATATAGACAGTGATTAAAAAACAGAACAAAGAAAGTCAGAAATCTAGGCACTTTGAATATACATTGGTGGAAAACTTTAATAGGTGGTTACAAAAAGACAGAAATATCAGCTATAGACCCCAGATGCTATCAGGGGCCTCAGTCTTTTACTTCTCCAGGATGAGACTTCTGGGGAAACTTTTAATTCCTCAGGGTCTATTGTGTCAGTCATCTGATAACCAAAGAGAGGGGCATAAGTGTATCTCTTTAGAGTGTCTTATAACATTACCACTAGGTTGTAGCTCCAAGCCTTTTTTTACTTTTTGTTTTGATACACGGTCATACTATGTTGCCTAGGCTATCCTTGAACTTACTCTATAGCCCCCAAAAGGCCTTGAAATTGTAATCCTCATGCTTCAGTCTCCAAAGCTAGGGTTACAGGTCTGCACCACCAGACTCCATTTAAACTCTAATGTGAATACCCTATGCATGTCTTTTCCACTTCACTTATTTATGCTCTTACATTTATATTTTTCTTCTCTAAGCTCTGTGTGAGGTTAACTTGCTTTATCTTCTTGGAATTCAGGCTTAGATCACTACTTTATGAGTTCTCAGAATTTTATAATATTCAGATTTAGTAATGCAAATTTATCTTTAATCATGTGCTTACATTTCAAAATTTTTGATATAGATTAGATCAACTACCATTCAGTTGAAATATTTTTTCCAATTATATGTTATTATTAGAGTTGTAAAAGCCCTTTATGAGAGGGCTGGAGAGATGGCTCAGCAGTTAAGAACACTGGCTGTTCTTGCAGAAGACCCGGGTTTGAATCCCAGCACCCACATCGCAGCTAACAACTATCCGTAACTCCAGTTCCAGGGGATCTGACGGCCTCTTCTGTCCTCCTCGGGCATTGCACAACCTGAATACACTTACCTACATGCAGGCAATACACACACACATACATACACACATAAAAATAATAATTTTTTTAAAAAGCCCCTTATGAGAAATCTGGTCAATGAAATAAGAATCTCTGGCCTGAGTGCCAGAATGATTACCTTGTCACAGGACCAGCCCAAGGAAGGCAGGTTTACTTTAAGTCATGCAAAACAGATAGGTGGACTATCTAGTACATTAATGACATGGTAAACTTTTCCTGTCTGAAATTCCCACCCCTAGTACAGTGCTTATGACCAGGGTTACAGACACAGCTCTGCATAAGTCTCCCTGCTTTTCTGAATTCCTAAGAAAAGTGTAACCTCTTCTTTCCCTCTTTCTACCTCTTTCTAGCTATGCTTTCCCTGATGCTCTGGGCTGTCCCAACATTTGGGTTGCTTTACTTTTTCTCTAAATTTCCCTTTCCCCCTTCACCATGTGGCTGCTAGTCTACCAAATGTCTGACCTCCATGCCAGCTCTAAATTGGCATGGTTTTCTGGCTTTTTGCCTCCTCCCCTCCATTCTCCTCCTCAAGACTGCTGCTGAGACTTACAGCTTGCCTGCCCTGAGAATTTTTCTTTAAATTTTAATAAAATTGCCCTAAAACTTCCATTTGAGTTCACTCTTACATTTTTTTATGAACGAGACTAAGAACCCTGAAAGAGAACCCTGTTTTCCCTTATATCATTATCTATATTTCATATATAGCATTTTTAGACAATGGAAATTTCTTAATTACTTTTCTTGTGATTGAGTTCTAGTTTAATATAGTTGTGGTTAATATGCCTCATCTGTAGAATTTCAGACCTTTGAAGTTCATTGAGCTTTCCTTTATAAGCTAGTAAGTGGTTGTTAGAGACTCAGATCTGAGTTCAGTCTTTGCTGAAGTTTATTGGTTCTTGTGTTCTAGGGAAATGTATTACCCTAATAGAAATAGAGATCATTTACTAAGAAAGAGAGACACTTTGAATTATGGGAGTGGGCTAATGAGCTGGGGAAAAATTCACTCAAAAGCCATGGACCATGACATTTAGGACCTTTTATAGTTCATTTGAATGAACTTTAGAGGCACCTGCCTCTCCCGTGTGTGTATTTCAAATGTTTCTTATGCATGTTCTTTATAGGTAACCAGTAGGGAAGGATTTCCTGTCTTTTTTGTCAACTGGCTTCTTTCAGATGTTATTCTTACTCTTTCAGTTCCCTACTTTCCTGTTACAATGCGCCTCTGAGAGCTGTGTTTCCAGAAAAGGTTTAGAGGAGCAGAAAGGTGATGATAAGTCAGTCATCTATAACTACTTCCATGTTGATAAGTAGTCTAGTGTTTGCCTAGAGGGAACACAAGAATCCCCATACTTTATTTGTTCTTTGGAGAGAAGGTTTCAGATTTCCTGTACTAGACGTCTAGAATACTTCTATCATAAGTTTAGTCTAAAGCTGCCATAATTCTAGAAGATGTAAATTTTATAAGATTAAACATGTGAGGCCTAACGAAAGCAACATGGTCACATCAGTTAATGACCCCAGAAATGTTAAGAGCCAGAAATTTGTACCTTGCTCTTGGAGTACATTCTCTTGGATTGTTTTTTTAAAAAACTGATCATTATATATTAAGAATGTGGCTAGTTACAAAAGAACAATTTTAAGAAGGACTCTAATAGTGGGATTGATTAAAAGAAAGATAATGAGAGGTTAAAACCATTGCTTTCCAACAGTACCAAAAGAAAAATAATGAAGAAAACCAAAGTAAGCTTACAACTGATAGATTTAGAAATGGAACTCATCTTTGTATTATAGCTGAGGTGTCTATGAGTACCCTACTTCCAACCCAGCAAGTCAGTAGTCTATACTCAGAATTTAATGGGAACACCTGTAAGGCCTAGATAACAATTTGTTCCTTTTTAAAGTCTACTCTACTTAAAAAAAAATATTAATCATTTTACTCTTTGACTATACCTTCCTGCTGGGTGTTTAAGAGCATACAAGTGGCCAAAATTAACCATTTTCCTTTTTAATTGACCTTAAGGTCAATTGAGGCTCTCTATGGTTTACTACTAAGGGACTGAGAGGAGCCTCATGGCTTTTAGTTCTCTGCTACCAGTTGTACCATCTGCTGGGTGAGGCAATATCTTGTTGACCGTGTAGCTTCTCTTGGAAGCAGTTAAAACATTTCCTTCCTTGTTTATTTATAGGCAGCACACTGGTTAGAATCCAACCTCTGATATCCCATGGCATCTCTGATCAAGAGGATAGGTGACTATAGAGCTCTTTTAGAGGTGTCTCATTATTCCTAGCCCCCTGGGACCTACCTAATCTGGGGGCAAGAAACAAAGCATTTCCTGTTCTTTTAGTCCCTGTGTTCTCATTTACTTTGGCCTCCAAGTATGATTATTGAAGGTAATTCAATATGTTCTACCCAGCAGAACAATTGCACCATATTTATGAATGAGTTTATTTAAAATTTAATTTTTGTATAACAGTTGCTAAATCTTGCCAGAGTCAGATTTTAAAATAAACCTGACACTCTTAATACTTTGCCTCTTAATTAGTAGCCTGACACAGTAAAAACTATGAAGTTATCCTGATAAACCTAAAAATTTTGCTCTTGAAGCAAGCATTTGTAAACTGATTTTTTTGTTTTAAATTTAATAAACCT
>NW_008360308.1:1088014-1152562 GCF_000622305.1 Nannospalax galili
AGACCAGGCTGGCCTTGAACTCACAGAGATCTGCCTGCCTCTGCTTCCCAAGTGCTGGGATTAAAGGCGTGCACCACCATGCCCAGTTTATTATTATTTTTATTTTATGTGTATGAGTGTATTGCCTGCATGTATGAGAGTGCACCCATGTCGTGCAACACCATGGAGATCAGAAAAAGGCTTCAGATTCCCCTGGAACTGGAGTTAAGGACAGTTTGTAGCGGCCATGTGGCTGCTGGGAGTTGAATCTGTGTCCTCTGCAAGAGCAGTCAGCCGATCTTAACTGCTGAGCCATCTCTCCAGCCCCAACTTTAATAAACTTTAACTTCTGGTTTTGTTGTAATATTGTTCTGTTTTTAGTTTGCAACAATCATTTACCTTAGGATAAAACTCATATAAAATTTCTTTTCATCTACAAGGATTTACTTTTTTCTTTAAACTTCTTTAACAAAAATATATCTCATGTCTATAATTTTTATAGTTTCACCTTATTTGATTGCTTTCCCATTGTCTTATTTTTCTTGCAAAATTTAGGTAACATTTTCCTAATAAATCAACTTTATATTTCAATGAAAACAGAAAGCTGTATCTGAAACACATAAACCATGTATATTATATCTTAACTATCTATGAGTTATAAATACGTACAAAAATGTAAACAGTCCTGGATACTTTTAAACCAAAGAATTTAAATGAACTAGTCTGCTAACAATCCAAGTCTTGTAACAAGCATTTACAAAGTGTTTCTGTTTAAAAAAAAAATCATCAGTTATGGGGACTAGAGAGATGGCTCAGCGATTAAGAGCACTGGCTGCTCTTGCAGAGGTCCCGGGTTCGATTCCTAACACCCACATGGTGTCTAACAACTGTTGCAGTGTGTCTGTCACCTCTCCCACCACAGGGGCAGGGGATGAGTAGGCGTGGAGTCAACCGCCCAGACACCAGGAGGCTCACTGTGTTGCAAGCAAAGCTCTTGTTTATTGCATACAAGAGAGCAACCTTTATACCTTTCCCTGTCCTCCCATTGGTCCCTGAGTCTGAGATGTTTCTCTCTCATTGGTTCTTCAGGCGTGTCAACAATCTCCAGGTCTCCTGGCAGAACTTAGGTTAAGTCATCAGACTCAGAACAGGAAGTGCCACCTTGGCCTGTCCCTCCACAATCCACTTTTTTGTTTTATTAAGGGATGGCTTGGAATGGGACAGTGGCTAACTGTCCTCCATTATTTACAATCACCTCAAATGCCTGTCTTAGGTTGTCCTCCTCACAAGCAGGCCTTGCACATCATAGGTACATGCTATGAGCATTAGCATGTCCTGTCTTAGGAGTACTTGTTGTGGGAGGATCTTACCCATCACTGGCACAGCGAGTACTGTATTGTGACTTTTAACTGCCATCAGGGTGTTGGTCAATGACTGTGGGGAACATCTTAGGCCTCATGAATTTTTGAGAGCCAGGTCTTGATGACTATTGGTGGGGGTCTTGTCTCTGGATCGTGAAGCGCCATGAGGACCTGGGCAGTTATTTTATTAGCATTTCTCTGTCTGTGCATATGCTGAAGACACTTAAACAAGAGGATTAATTAGTACAATGGCAATTCCACCTAGGAGGAGCCAGGTGACCAACCATGAAGTGTTGAAGAGTCTTTCTAGATTTTCCCAAATTTGTGTAAGGAACGTGGTGTCAAGGTTTAGTGGAGCTATTTGTGTATAATTTAAGGCAGTTATTTCCTGGGTTATTTGTAATGTCAGATTAAGAAATCTCTGTGACCAGGTACCCTTCAGGATATTTGCTAGCTCTTGTCTGGCCTTGGTAATATTTTTAATCTGATATGGGGTAAGGCATATCTGGGGGTATCGCAGGTCACATTGGTGACCCTCTATGCTTTTGAGGATCTCTATTTTCTCGCAAGGAGGTCTATTTGTTGTTGTAGATTTTGGATAGCAGCATAAAAATGTGCATTTATAAGGGTCTGTGTGTGCAGGACCTTAGCAGAATGGACAACTGTATTATTTAAGGCAGTGGCAGTTTGAGCAGTTTGAGTAATTGCCACCTCTGCGGCTGCCCCTGCCACCACAGAGGTGGCGACCACAATCGCAATGGCCGCTGATATTCCAAAATCGCTTTTAAATCTAGTCTGTTGTACTATCTGTACTGCCTGGAAATGAGGGGCATTAGTGACCAGTACCCATAATAGGCCAGGGAGGCGCATTACCACTACTCTGTGTGATTGATTTTTGCTCCAACAGGAAGAGAGCTTGCAACCCTCCTCATTTGTGCAATTGAGTAGGTCATCTGAGGAATTTGTTAGAAGGAAGAAGAAGGGATGTCTAACGCAGGTTGCTGTAGGGGGAAATGTAAGCATTCTTTTGTGTGTGATATTGACAGACTGTTCCCATGAGTTATTAGCAGAAAATGTACCATTGAAGACTTGGCCGCTTGCTATCTTAATATCCATGCAGGCTGAGGGGCCGCACAGTGGCGGGTCTCCCAACATGGGCCTGAGCATTTGTTTGTATCTCTGTGGGCACAATCTGATGACTGGATGGTGCTATTGCCCCAAGGCGGTTTATTCCAGCAACAGATATTGTCCTTTCCCAAGATATGGTAGGGCCGAGAGACCACCTGGCAGAGTCTCCAGGGTATGACATCTCCAATATCTGAGGAATAACTCTGTGGGGTGGGAATCCAAGACCTCTGTGCCCCATCTGGACCTAAATTGACAGCGAAGGTGTAGCTAGTAGGGGGAGCGGTCCGGGGAGCATGGGTGTGCATGCCGGAGAAAGGGGAGGAAAAAGAGATATATCGCGAAGTGGTTCAGACACAGGAGGGTTTGTGGGTGGTGGTGCGGGTTGCCTAATTTCGCCCCAAGGGTTTATGGAGGAGGGGTGTCTCTGCCCAGGAGCACTGTAGGACCAGGTGTCTGTCAGGGGGTTTTACTGGAATGCTGGTAGGGTCTGAGTCTGGTTCGGGGGTGTCGGGTCTTCCTGGATTGTCGGGAGGGACTGGATGGAGAGAGTGTGCATTCTCTGCTCTTGGCAGTGTTTATTAAAGGAATTAAGAATATCCTCTGTGGAACCAGATTTGATGCTGCTAAGGATGCCGAGCAATATGGGTATGGGGTGGGGGGCTCTGCCCTCCTGTACCTCCCGTTTTCTTGAAAGGAAGAGGACTCTCATCCACATATCAGGATCCCACATGTTCTCAGGGGAGATCCACGGGGCGAGGATCAAGACCTCAGCCCAAAAGTCCTCTAGGTCATTTCTTTTTACTCTCATCCCACAGGAGGTTAACAGGGATTTTAGGGCTGAAATTTGGAGCTCCTTACAGTGGGACGGGAAGTTTCCCATTATTGTGCTGTGGACAGGTCAGACAGGAGAGGCTAAGAAAAGAAGCCGTGCTGGGAAAGGAAACGTTCCTGCCTGCTGACAGGCGCGGAGGGAATTTCTCAGTCCTGAGTCCCGGAGAACCTGCCCGCAATTTTAAGGGCTCTTAACCGGTGGTTGTGTTACTGGATTGACAAGCGAACTGAAAGTGAAAGTAAAAGAGACAGGAAGGAAAGAGCGGTGTTTTGGAACCAGGTGAGAGTGCTTTGTGGGGGACTTCCGTGGTTCGTTAGGCCATGGCCGTATGGCCACATGGTGTCTCCAGTCGTGGGACACCCTGTCGGGAGGGTGTCCGTGGTTCTGTATCCTGGATGGTCAATCCTTATGTGGAGATGCTGGGCGAACCAAATTTCAGAGGAGTGTATGTGCCCTATGGACGGACAAATAAGGAAAAAGGAGAGAAGGCCCTCAGTCACTCACCAGACTAGGGCAAAAAACAAAGAACAGAAAGGGAGCTTACTCACTGAAGAAATCAGCAGGAGGGGACCCTGAACGGAGAGCCGAACGATGAGGAGTCCAACGGTGAGGGTGGTGATCAGTCGGCTAGGCAATCCGGACAGCAACAAGGGAAAACAAAGAGAAAGAAAAATGCCGCAAGGAAAAAGGAAACTAGAATAAAAAGGCCCAGGACTAGGTAGGGGTCCATGTAGCCAAGTTGGGCACCAGTTGTTGCTGTTAGGCTGGTCCTCTCTCCCACCCCGGGGGCAGGGGATGAGTAGGCAGGGAGTCATCATGACACAGACTCCAGGAGACTCACTGTGTTGCAAAGCAGAGCTCTCATTTATTGCATACAAGGGAGCAATATTTATACCCCTCCCTGTCCTCCCATTGGTCCCCAAGTCTGAGATGTTTCTCTCTCATTGGTTCTTCGGGCGCGTCAGCGATCTCCAGATCTCCTTGGCAGAATTTAGGTTAGGTCGTCAGACTCAAAACAGGAAGCACCACCTTGGCCTGTCCACAAACAACTATCTGTAACTCCAGTTCCAAGGGAATAGATGCCCTCCTCAGGCACTACATGACATGGATGCACTTGCATACATGCAGGCAATACATTCATACACAAGATAATAAATAAAAACATTTATTTAAAAAATCAGTTACTTTTAAACTTATAAGGCAACCAAAGCAGGACAAAATCCTGGCATTTGTATCCATTTTTGTGCATCTCAATTTCATTGGGTAAGCATTCGAATTACTCAAGGAAAGCTGGAAACACAGAGATAAATCATTGTCACAGTTCTTAGAGTCCAGGAACAATAGCATGAACCCCCAGGTGAGGACAACTATTCAATGAGGGTAAGGTTGATTTGGAGCAGGAGCCCTCATGCCTGAAAGTCAGTTCACTTTCCCAAGCAACAGGGACTTTTTGGACCATCTTGTGGAGCCAGAACTCAAACAGTGACCAACTAACATCTTAACTAAGACTGTTTAATTGCTTATAATTTTTTCATTGTTTTAAAATTTCACACTATGGATGAGAAGGAATATGAGATAACAGTTTTAATTTGTCTGATCATTTACTTATAAACCAATTTGGTACCATGTAAACGCTATAAAAACATAAGTTCATACAGGCCATGTGACAGAGAGAGAAAGAACGAAAGAGAGAGCACTCTTCTAAATAAAGTTCAGCTGAAAAAACATGTTTATATGTATCACTCGTTAATTTTAAAATTAAACTGCTCATCTGATTATTTCCTCCATGGTACCAAACAATCCATAATCTAAAATCTTTCAAAGAAATGAATCTAAGTATAAATAAAGTGGAAGACTTTTGGTTTTAAAGGCACAGAGCCTAATGTGTTTTTAAATTTTTAATTAATTAATTAAATTATTTTTATTTTATGTGTGTGTTTTGCCTTCATTTAAATATATCATGCCCATGCAATGTCCATGGAGGTCAGAAGAGGGAGTCAGATCCCCTGTAATTGGAATTAGGGACTGTTGTTAGCTGCCATGTGGGTCCTGGGAGCCAAACTCTGGTCTTTACAAGAGCGGTCAGTGCTCTTAACTATGCCACCTCTCCAGCCCCCTAACTTGTTTATTCATAAAGTTTGAAGCTGGCTGAACAAGCACTAACAGTCTGGTTTGGGGTTGTTTGCAGTTTTGTTTGTTTGTTTTGTTTATTTTAGTGTTGCTCCTGTGTGTTTGAGGCAGGTTCTCACCCCCAAGTCGTAGACCTGCCTGTCCTGGACTGGCTATGGAGACCAGCCTTCATCTGCCTTCTGGGTACTGGAATTAAAAGCATGTGCTACTATACCCAGTATCCAACAGCCTGGTTTTTAAATGACTGTTTGTTTTCCTTTAGTTTAGAAGGGACAAGATAAGAACCTTGAATACTCTGGGGCAAGGGGGTTGTTAACCTGCTTCTGTTTGTTTTGCTTGAAAGAGGTAGGCAAGCAATTGTTTTTATGTCAATGACATAACTATAAGCTAAGATTTATCTTAAAATAAAAGCTGATAGTCATTATTGTTCTCTTACAGCTTAATGGCACAGCCTTTTTTATTATATACAAAATAATCTTACCTGGATTCTGAATTTATGTAACTGTTTGGATCATATCTCCTGTAATTATCATTGTGAAAAGGGAATGTAACATGAAGATATTTGGCAAACGTATATTTGTCATTTTACCTGTATCATAGCCTTTATACAAATCTTACATCTGTCACTTATATATTCTGGCCTCTGTGGGCACCTGCACTCATGTTCACATACACAAACACAGGTACACATGCATACATGTAATTAAAAATAAATCTTAAAAAATAATATTTCTGAAAAATAAATCCATAGTAATTCATCTAATTAAAGGATTTAAATATGCATTATTTACAGGTATCTTTATTAACATAAAACTTTTTTATTCTACTATATTTTTTTAACCCATGACTATTGAAAATGAAATAAAAAAGTCAGGTGTGGGGGTGGAATGCTTTTAATCTCAGCATTCAGGAGGCAGAGGTAGGTGGAACTCTGTGAGATCAATTCCAGCATGGTCTACATAATGAGTTCTAGGCCTGCTGGAACTACATGGAAATCTTGCCTATAAATAAATAAATAAATAAATAAATAAATAAATAAATAAATAAATAAATAAAATTGTTTATTTCCTCCAGAACCTTAAGAGGGAAAGATTACCAAAATGTATGCACTTAATGCTAAATTTCATAAGTTAATGAAAGTCCTGGGCTAACATAGTTACTTGGTTTATTAAGTTCTAGGAATTGTTTTTGGACCATAAAAAGAAAAACAACCGTAGGCTTAAAATGAGGAAAAACTTTTACCTCTTTTGAAAAGTTGCAGGAAGGGAAGAGCCTATTGTGACATGGGGGCAAAGAATTTGGGTATTTGGAAGTTAACATGAGAACAGAGAAAAATCAAGATAGGAGACAGATTAAGATATGAACAATTAGTTGGTACTAACTGCCCAGTAATGTTCTTGGGGAGGGGCTCCATAGTAGTTTCTTAGTTTTTCCTTGCATTATTGAGGATTCTTTAGGCTATTAACCTTGATACCTACACAATGAATCCAGTTGTAGAATATTATAGTTTAACTTCCAACCTTTGGCCAAATTTCTGGTCCATCAAGCATGTAATGGGGTCAGAAGCATTATAGCAAAATACTAGCTTTTTTTTTTTTTTCTTTAGATTCTCAGAATCAACCTTATCCTGCTCTTGAGGCTTGCAGGATAGTCTAAGGGACACTAATTAGAGATAAATGTTATGGCTTCTGTAGTGGAGAAAATCATCCCTGTCATTTATTCAACATCCTGGCATGTAGGAGGTAGGACAAAAGCCTGGGGGTACATGATCAAATGCCACTGACATTGGAAATCTAGGCATGTGGTGGTCCCTGGAGACCCAGTGTCATTGGTCACCCAAGCAGCCACATGGGCACTACCATCTTGATGTGGTCAGTAGTCCTTGGGAGTGTAGGCCTTTGGTATATAATATATATATTTGGTATATAATATATACTGTTGACCTTTGGTATATAATACCCATTGGGATCCATGCACCTTCCTGATCAGCCTGCCAATATAAAGACTGACCACTCCTGAGCACTGGAGCTATGGAAAGGAAAGGAAAAGTGGAAGGAAGCCTGGGAAGGGAGAGGTGCCACCAGGCATCACTCTCCCCATGTTGGATGCCCATATTTTGGAAGACAGAAAAGTTCAGAAACAATTTGTGCTTACTTCCTGGTTGGCTGTGCCAAATATTATAAATGTGGATCTGAGTTCAGAGGGCATCTGCTTAAGCTTCCAGGTTCTTATGTCCTAGGACAAAGAATTGTACCAGGGACACATAGTAAGGTAACAGAAACAGAGCCCATTTATTAATAGAAACAAAGACAGTTTACCAAGAAAGAGAAAGACACCTTCGAGAATGGAAATGGGATAGTGAACAGGGAGAAACTCATATGCTAAAAAGCGCTGGGCCACAGGACTCATACCCTTTATTTACATAGCATATGGCTTATATGTTACAGGCCTTTCACAGGCTTACCCTGTTACATGTTGTTGCTAAAATTCCTCTGGGAGGCACAAACACTTTCCAGCTCCCTCCTCTCACCGTCCTTGCAACAAAAAGAGGTATAATTTCTCCAAACCACAGTTTGGAGAATTAAAGAATTTATTGGGCTTCCATACAGATCAGTGGGTGAAGGGTTACTTACAAGAGTGTGGATGCCCCCATCAATTCCTACATGGGTCGACTTTCCAGCAGCTGTCCAAAATAGTGAGGGCACACACTTTATGGAGGTTTTTTTTTTTTTTTTTTCCATTTATATACTCAGTCCCTCCCTCTCATTCAGTTAGGGCCAACCGATTGGGTGGGAGGGGTGACTGAATCTCCCTGCCCCTCCTTTTCTTGCAGAAGGTTCACAGTCAAGTTTATGATCCTAGGCAAGCAGGTGCAACTGAGCTCAGGAAGGAGGCTTCTGTCTATAGCTTGCCAGTCTAGCTTGCCAGTTGGAGGACAATTCTATGTAACACATGTAGCCCAGATGGGGAAGAGTTTCCAATCTTCCTCTTCGTCTTCCTCCTCCTTCTTCCTTCCTCCTCCTCCTCCTCCTCCTCCTCCTCCTCCTCCTTCTTTGGTAAAATGGCTTCTTTCCCATGTTAATCTTGATGTACTTTCTCAAGCATCCCTACTCTCCTGCCATATGTTTGCTAAAAGTCTAATAAACAATACTTAAATGCACTGTTTTCTTCTGTTGCTAAAGGCATGGTTCTATATATTGCCCATTCAAACTTGCTAGGCATTAGTTCAAATCTTTGTTCACGTTTCTTACCAAGAATTTTGCCTACTTCTCTTATTAGTTACTGAGAGACAAATGTTCACCTTCCAAATATGATTTAAATTAGACTATTTATCTTTGCTTCCATCAGTCTTTGCATTCAAGTCAAAGTTCTGATATTAGGAGCATATACATTATAATGGATAAATGAGCTTTTAACACTATGGATAACTCCACACCTAACCATTTCCTTGAATTCCACATTCATCCATCCTGAAGCTCACTCAGTGACACCATTTGATGTTCCAATGGGCTTGTCAAATATTACATATCTGAAATTCATTTTCCTTCTTAAATTCATTCTTCCTCCTGGCTTTCCTCTTTTAATAAATGGCATTATCATTCTTCCTTCCACATAAACCACAAACTGGGAGATACAACATAATTTCTCTCCTTCCCCAAACTCACATGTGTACTGTGATCTGAATAGTGATACAGGATCTAGTCCTCCTACCATGTTCTGCATTGCTTTCTTCACTGACCGGGCTCTTCTACATCACTTCTTTCCGAAGTAGGATACTTACATATGCTCTTCTTTATACACCAACTTCTCTTCCTCATGTTATTTAAGTACACTGTTCTAGTTTGTTTCTCCATTGCTGTGACAAAACACTGACCAATACGAACTTGGGGAGGAAAGGGTTTATTTGGCTTACATCTCCCAGGTCACAAGTCATCAAGGAGGGAGCCCAAGGTAGAAACTCAGGGAAGAAACCAGGAGGCAGGAGCTGAAGCAGAGGCCATGGAGGAGCACTGCTTACTGACTTGACCCCTTGGCCCATGTTCAGCCTGCTTTCTTATACAATACAGAACAATCTGCCCAGGGATGGCACTGCTCACTATCAGCTGGGCCCTCCCACATCACTCAAAAATCAAGTAAATGCCCCACAGAAATGGCCACAGGCCAGTTCAATAGAGGAAATCGCTCAGCTGAGGCTCCCTCTACCCAAGTGTGTCAAGTTGCCAACTAAAGCTATCCAGCACATAACTGTGTGTCTTTAAAGGAAAGTCCTTAGAATGGGCTTTTGGGGGTCACTTGATCCTTTAGCATCCCACGTTCTCATTCGTTCCTATTATCCTACTTTGCAATTATTTTGATGGCACTGTTTTGTTCTCCCCCACTCAAAACCGTCTCCTTCAAAAGATGATCGTGTTTGTTTGGCTCAAATAATGTTTAATACAAAAAAAGCAGTCGATAAGTATTGACCATATGAACAAATAAACTGGTCTTTATTCCGATAATGAGGGGAAATTTAAAGGTAGTTCAGGGTTCAACGTGATTTTTTTCACATTTTGAAGTTATTATCCTGGCAGTGGGTGGGTAGTGATAAAAAAACAAGAATGGATTTATGAAAATAAGTCCATGTAAGAAATGGTGCGCGTTCAGGTTTGCTTCAGAAACCTGAGTTTTTTGTCAGTTACTCCAGTGTCTTTAGTGTCCCTTCTTCCACTCTCAGATTTATTTGTTAACGTGTACAGCTTCAGAGCTTGGCCGGGGCCTGGTTACACTTGTGGTAGTCTTCTGAAAATGTAATTACTTGGAAAAGATACTGTTGATTAAAGAAAAAGTCTAGATGGAAAAAGGAAAAGATCGAGGAGCAGCAACAACACCGAGAGTCTGCAAAGAAGGTGAAAACAGAACCATGGCTGTGAAAGACAAAGAAAGGAGACAATAGTTCCCATGTATTGATGCAAAAACATAACAAATAACTCCCGGTTGGGAGTTGGCAGAGCCTGAATTGCATTCAATGTCAATGACTACTATTAACATTGTTTATTCTTAGGACTCTTCCAAAATATCACTCTTCAAGGCAGCAGGAACATGCCATTAGAAGACAGATATTGGAACATAGAAAAAACAAGTGGGAAAGGAGAGAGAGAGAGAGAGAGAGAGAGAGAGAGAGAGAGAGAGAGAGAGAGAGAGAGAGATACTCAGACCTGGTTATGAAAAAAAAAGTTCAGCCTTTTTAGTGAAATAGATTCTGAGAATGTTGGAGCAGGTGAATTATATAAGCTGTAAAGGCTACATAGGCTGTAAAGACTTGGGCAGTCTTCCAAAGATACTGGACATCCACAGCACACAAAACACCACCAAGCACTTAACAAAGCCTCAATAATGTTGGTTCACAGAGGAAGTAATTTATTTGCTTGACTCTCAGTTGTCTGAATTTTCACACCCACTATGTGGAGCAGAAAAATGGATTCTCAAAGATGCCCATGTAAAATTCCCCCAAGTTGTGAACATGTTGCCTTGCACAGCAAAAAAACTTTTTTGTATATGTGATTGTGTTGAGGATTTTAAGGTGGAAAGGTTACTTCAGATTATCTCAGTGGGTCCATTGTAAGCATAAGACTCTTCACCAACAAGAAGCAGAAATGTCTATGTAGGAGATAGATTAGAGGTTTTTGTTAAGTGGCTTTGAAAATAGACGATAGCCCAGGGATGAAAGGAGCATGTAGAAACTAGAAAAGACACCACTGAAAGGGACTCTGCTCCGGGTCTACTGAGGGAGCACAGCCTGGAAAACTACATTTTTAGCCCAGGAAGACTCACTTAGGAATTAAGATTCACCTGAGTACAAAAAAGTGAGTCTACCCTCTCTCAAGTCATGAAGTTTATGGAAATTTATTACAATAGCAATAGGAATTTAATATCTCTTTTATATATGCATAATATTCATGCTCTGAAATCCTTTTCAGGAAACATTTTCCAAGTGTCCAAATTTCTGAATGCTAACATGAGCAGAGCCTGGAAAGACAAACATAGATAGATATTTAGACATAAATTTAGACATTCAAAACTAAGAAAGATTAGAAAATTTGATCCCACAAATGAATTACCTTGAGTTACCTTAGGCAATGCTAAATTAGAAGTAGAACCCAAGTTATCTAAAATACCTGTCAATGTTCACTTCTTTATGATTGGCTCTTACTTAGTAAAACTGTGAATATCATTCTTAATCAACTGAGTGCTGGTCACATTGAAAAGAATATTTCATTTCTTTATAGGATTACTGGCTTATAGTTTTTAATTTTATTTATTTATATTTTGTGTATGAGTGTTTTACCTGCATGTATGTAAGTAACCCCATGTAACACAATGCTCGTGTATGCCATATGATGGCATCTGATCCCCTGGAACTAGAGTTATGAGCAGTTGTTAGCTGCCATATGGATGCTGGGAACCGATCCAGGTTCCTCTATAAGAGCAGCCAATGTTCTTAGCCACTCTCCAGCCCCTTGGTTTATAATTTATATCATAGTAAAATTACTATTACTATAGTTAAAAGTGTAGTCAATGAAGTGAGGAACATCCTATTCATTTCTTCAATAATTTATTCATAATTTATTCATTTACTCATTCACTCAATAAGTAATTATTAAGTGGCTAGTGTGCATTAAACAGTCATTAGATTAGTCAAGAGTCCTAGTGTATTGTTTTATTATTTTCATTGGTTTACAAAGAATTAGGTTTCATTATGGTATTTTTCAGACAAAATTTGGCTTTGCTGTTCCTCTCACAAACTCTTCCCACTGGCCTGTCTTTATGTTATCACACTCCTAGGAGCCCCCTTTCTGCTCTAGTGTCACATGTGACCCCTTGCTCTCCCCTTCTCATGGTCTCCCATTACTTTTGTATCTATAGCCAGTCTCACAACTCCTTATTTAAATACATAGATTAAAAGTTCAGATCAGGAACAGCTGATCCTCCTGGAACAGGGACCTCTGGCTGACTAGATTTACCAGAAGGGCAGATGCGGGGAATAGATGGGGGTGCTGACAACACAGTGGACAATGGCAGGGATGACAGAGTATGGAGGCTCTAGTGGGAGAGGAAGGCTGTCTATCTGACGAGTTTATATTCATACTCAGATGCCAAGGAACTCAGAAAGTAAGTGACTGTGACCAGTAATAGTCATATATATAGAGATTAGAAATGCATGTGAAAACGTCTCAATGTCCATTGCCTTAAAACGAATTTTTCTGTATGAAACTGTGTATTTTAACAACGAAGTGGAGATCTTTTTTAAACATTAAAACCTCATTTAATTTTATGTCTTATAGAGTTTATAATGAGTAAAAGATTGTAGAAGCGTAATAATTCATCTGTAAACCTAAAAATATACAACCAATATTGAAAGAGACATACCCTAGCTCAGAAAAATGTTATTGAATAGGTTAATGCTGTTGTAATGAAATGCTTCTTCTAATTAAAAAAAAAAAAAAAGTTCAGATCTAGCTGGGCGTGGTGGCACATGCCTTTAAGCGCAGCACTCAGGAGGCAGAGGCAGGCAGATCTCTGTGAGTTTGAGGCCAGCCTGGTCTACAAAGTGAGTTCCAGGACAGTTGGAGCTCCAGGGAGACCCTGTCTCAAAAAGAAAAAAAAAAAAAAAAAAAAGAAAGAAAGAAAGAAAAAAGAAGTTCAGATCTTCATATGAGCAAGAACATGAACTTTTTGTCTTTCTGAGACTGGGTCACCCCACTTAACAATACTTTCCAGCTCCATCCATTTTCCTGCAATTTTCATATTTTCATTTTTCCTAATAGTTGGATATAACACCATTGTGCAACTATGCCTCAGTTTCATTATCCATTCTTATGTTGATGGACATCTTGGCCAGCTCCATTTCCTAACCATTATAAACAGTGCAGTAATAAACACAAGTGTGCAAGTATCTCTGTGTGGATATAGAATCTTTTGTGTAAATACCAAGGAGCTGTAAAGTTGAGTCATATGGTATCTCTATTTTCAAGCTTTTGAGAAACTTCCATCATGTTTTCACTAACTTATAGCCCCACCAGGAGTAGAAGGAGCTATTTTGAAAGAATGTTCATTCTATACGGAAAGGACAGACAATGAAAGCCAAAGTAAATAGTGCTGCCTAGTAATGATAGTGGCCTTATTATGATAAAAAGGACGAGAAGTTCAGCCCAGTCATAAGAAGCTCACTAAGGAGGTACCATTGACTTGGATGCCTGAAGGAAAAGAAGTCAACCACAGAGAAGAGCACTGCAGGTAAGGAGAACAGACAGTGCTCCAGGGAGCTATGTGATCACAGGATAGAGGACACTAACATAGACTTGGAGATAAGTTACAGATTTGTTGCAAATTGCATAAATCATCCAAAGCAAATTATTTATTTGAGACTCAGCTATGTTATCTCTTAAATTGGGTAATAAGCATATTTCACTTAATTAAATTAAATATTTGTTGAAGTACTTAGCATACACACGCAATACATTTTAGACTATGTTTGAAAGAGAAGATATACCATGTTTACCTGTGCAAGCTTATTCGGAAGGCATTTTGCTAACAGGTTTACAGGAAAATTAAAGCAAAGGAGATTCAGGGAGACTCACAATCTATTTGCACCTGAAAGAGGAGACTGAATGGCAAGACAGGGTGATACTCCTGGTGACAGCATCTCCATATAGGAGAGGGGGCTATGAGACGAAAGTAGTGAGCAGAGAATAGTAGGCTATGTTTATCAGTGGTCAGTATAACCAGGAAAGGGAATAGAAATTGGACACTATCCAACTCTAATTTCTCAGTCTAAGAACAATATCCTTCCTTCAGTTATTTTCCCAAACCAGCTAATTAAAAATGTCTTCACCCAGTGAGAGCATGATTGACAACCTCTATCTCTTAAGCTTACAGCTGTTAAACAGTGTGCTTCTTTTACTCTAACATTTGTACTTAGAATAGATAAATTGTCATCACTACATGAAATTATACGATCACAGCCTTGTACATGTTATGATGCCCTCCTAAGCAAGTCCAACTGGGACACAAATATCAAGCCCTCCCTTGTGAATATGCAGGGTCAGCCACAGCAGAAGGAGGGCTAATTACTTAATACCATGAGCTCACTGTCACATATGAATACCATCAGGAGACACATTCATAAGGCTTGCCCTAGGAAATTAGCATCTTTCCCTAGGAGGTGTGCCTACAGCAGCTCTCTGGAGGGAACACAGAAATCCTAACTCAAAAGAGGAAAAATGGTAACACAAATAAATATCTGTCGCATGCCAGATACTCCCTGGGGGGGTTATAAGGAATGCAAAATTCAGAAAGAAATGTCTATCTCCTTAAAGTTTATGTTTTATTATCTCACAGTCTCTGTCTGATCAGTATAATCTGTCTTCCATTCCCATCTGGCACTGAAACTGACCTCCCTGGTGCCAGACGGCATGTCTACATCTCACTGAATGTGGAGCTCACTTTTAGTTAGACTGACTAGTCAATAAGGCCCCTGGGATTTGCTGGTCTCTGTATCCCCAGTGTTGGTGTTATAGATACAGTCTGCACTTGGCTTGTATGGACGTGCTAGGGATCCAAACTCAGTCCTCATGTTTGAATTCCTCAGGGGCAAGTTGTTGACCTTCTAACCATCTTCTCTCCCTTTTTGACAATATGATAAACAGGACACCATTTTATTGCCACTGTTCCCTTCTGTACAAGTCTCCATTTCTAGGTATTTGACTTTGCCTGCCCCATTGATATGTCAGTCTCCTGAGAGTCATTTTGAGTCTCTTTCTTTCTCTTTTTGCATTTTTTTCCTGACAATTCAGCCAGGACCACGGAACCAGCTGCCAACCAAATGTTGAACATTACTGGTACAAATGTTTATGCTCCCTCAAAATTCATACATACATGGACTGTGGGCAGATAGATGAGTGTGGTTTTTGTTATCATGACAGTTCAGAGTACCAAAGGGACAGTCTTCATTATCTGGGCACTTTGCAACCTAAATACAGATTTCACCCAGGTAATTATAATGGATCCAGAGCCAACTTATCTAAATCTCCAACTTATTTCCAAACACCTTAGCAATGTCAGATTTGAATCAGCACAAATTCTGATCCCATGATAAGGAAAAGCAGATATAGCACACACATAAACAAACTGGCATCTTTGATCTTTTGATCAAAGGTCCTCACTCTATAGTTTATGAATTTTCAATTTCTCAGATTATTTACAAATAAAAAAATTGAGATTCTTAAGAATTTGGTTTCATCTACTACTGAAATAATATATAATTTGTAGCTTATTTCCTCTGTCTACAAATGGTTCTAGTTCTATAGTGTGCTGCTATAAAAATCAATCCTTATCCCCTAATTCCTGTTTATGTGTCTTTGTGTGTACGATGTATGCATATGTGTACACATGTATGTGCCGATGCACTCACCTGTGTATGCATATAGGGAGCCATAGGTCAACACTGGGTACCTTCCTCTTTCAATCTCCATCTTACTTTTGGAGACAGGGTCTCTCACTGAATGTGGAGCTCACTTTTGGTTAGACTGACTAGTAAATAAGGCTCCTGTGATCCACTGGTCTCTGTATCCCCAGTGTTGGTGTTATAGATATAGTCTGCACCTGGCTTATATGGACATGGTGGGGATCCAAACTCAGTCCTCATGTTTGTACAGCAAGCACTTTACTCTGTGATCCAACCCTCCAGCCCCTCTCTCTCATTCTTTTTTTTTTTTTTATGTGTAGGACTACATTGCCTGAATATGTAAGTGCACTCATGTCATGCAATGCCCTCAGAAAAGGGAGTAGGATTCTCCAGAAACTGGAGTTATAGAAGTTGTTAGCTGCCGTGAGGGTTCTGGGAATCGAGCCCGGTCCTCTGCAAGAGCAATCAGTGCTCTTAACTACTAAGCCGTTTCTCCAGACCTGTCTCTCATTGTTAAATGTGGACTTTATTGACTCTTGTGTCTGTTTATGTAATTACGTTTATGAAAGTTAATGTAGATGTGAATGGGAGGATTAAGATAGATTTTTTTAAATTTTATTATTGTTATCTCATGTGTATGCATGTATTGCCTGCATGTAGGTAAGTGCACCTGTGTCGTGCATTGCCCATGGGGGACAGAAGAGGCTGTCAGATCCCCTGGAACTGGAGTTATAGACAGTTGTTAGCTGCAATGTGGGTGCTAGGATTTGAACCCGGGTCTTCTGCAAGAACAGTCAGTGTTCTTAACCACTGAGCCATCTTTCCAGCTTAACAACAAAACAATGAGCATCTTTACTCTTAAATTTTCTTCTCTTGGGAATTCTTATCCAGATTAGATGTCATACTGTAGTGTTTCTCCTGTCCTCTCTCCTAAGGTACTGTAATTCTTAACAATGATGCCAGAGGTGATCAGCAAGGGTTCTAACAGATGGAAAGGGAAAGACAGGATTTTGTGAACTATAACTAAAGACGCAGCCTAACAACAGTGATACAGGTCTCCCTGCCCTACCCAACAGAAAGGAATGGTCCACACCCCATATTTTCCAGAGCCCTAATTTCACAAAGGAAAAACATCTCAGGTAGGCTCATTCCTCTGCTAGACTGAATGATAATCTCTTTGGCATGAGAACTGTCAGTTAATGGCTTAACTATTGGATATTTTTGAGAACTTTATGCCTGACAATTGAGCACCAAGTAATTATGTAAACGTCATGAACTGGTTGGGTATCACAAGCTTCACACACATGGCATTGAAATGCAGTGGTGAAGTTATATATACATATATACATATATATATATATATTATATATATATATATCACTTTATACGAATGTGTATGCTAATTATTTGGCAAATTACCTAGGATAGGTGAGCATGCTGTTTCACTAAATACAAACTATTTGTATTAGTTCATTTTATGTCACCATGATAAAAGGCCTGACAAAAATAACTTATGAGAGGAAAGATTTATTTCAGCTCATTATTGATTTTATATGTTCTTAGTCCCTCATGAGGGTGAGAGAAAAGCATGGCAGAGTTCATAGTGACAGAAGCATATGGCAGAGGCTCTTCACATCATCGTAGACCAAGAAGCAGAGAAGACCTGGAACCAGGGGTCAGGATATAACCTTCAAAGACTCTTCTTTAGTGGCCTACTTCTGACAGCCAGACCCCACCTCCTAAAGGTTTCGGTTTCTCAAAATAATGCCATCAACTGGGGACCAAGCAATCAAAACATGAACTTCTGAGGGACTTTTCAGTTCAATCTCCAACAGCAGCTACTATGAAGAACTTTTTCAGATAATTAAGTAAGGCAAGACTACATATCACATAGGAGGGGCAATAGCATTTTCTTTCTTGAGGAATCCTTTAACTTAGGTCTATGATGGCAGATCTTGGCTATCGGCTTGACACAAGTAGGAAGAGTTTCTTCAACTGAGGAATTTCCTCCATACAATTGGCCTGTAAGTCAGTTCTATAAGGCATTTTCTTGATTGCTTGAGTGATGTGAGAGAGTCCAGCCCACTGTGGGTAGTGCCACCCCTAGGCAGGTGAGCCTGGGTTGTATAAAAAAGGTAGCTGAGTAAACCAAGAAATACACGTCAGTGGGCAGCATTCCTCCACGATCTTTGCTTCAGTTTCTGCCTCAAGTGCCTGCCTGGCTTCCTGCAATGATGGATTATAACCTGTAAGTCAAATAAACCCTTTCCTCCTCAGTGTTTCATCACAGCAACAGAAAGCAAACTAGAACAAGGCCCGTGTTTTAAGTGGACAGGATGGCACTGATAGGAACCAAACACAAGATTAACATCACAGAGTTTCTCTAATCAAAACTCATGTGGGGTTTTTTTTTGTTTTTCATGTGCTGAGTGTCAACCCTATCAAAATCATTGCCCAAGGATGAGCCTCTGATGGAGAGCCTTTCACTAACTGACAGCCATTCAATTTCACTAGATTCCTTCCATTACAGAGTAGACAGATTTATCTCTTCAAGAATAGACATTTATTCTAGGTATACAATGACCTTCCTCATTTGAAATGCTTCTTTCAATACCAACTTATAATCCCTTTATTGCATTATTTCTGGCCAAAGACTTTTAAAACATATACCTAAGTTTGCCAATATACTTTGACCAAGAAATTCTCTGATTATAGCCCATTCTCCATCATCCAGAAGTAGTTGTCCTGGTAGAATGGCAGGGTGCCTCACAGAAAACTTAGTTAATGTACCAACACCTTGTGAGTTAGGACTATTGCCTATCGATGCAGTGTACACTTTAGTAGCAGCCAATATATGCTGCCGTCACTCCCATTACCATACCACATACGTCTAGCAGTCAAGAAAAACACTCTAACGACTCATTCCCAGCTCTTTGACTTTCAGTCTTTGTGACCTAGGTATCCCTGGCTTTAGAAGTTTGGGTTCCAAAAGAAAAGTTTCCACCAAGCATTGACAACTCTGTTGAAGTGGAAGTTACTATTGCCTCTTCCACAGGCCACTGAAAACTTGCCAGAGAGTGAAGTATTCTTCTAACTGATGTTAGAATGGAGCTGGGTTGGAAGAAGTGGGTACCAGGGGTGTGCCTTTACAGAGTATCTTATTTCAGGCCTTTATCTCTCTTTGCTTCCTGGCCACCATGAAATGAGCAGCTCTCCTCCGTCACACCCTTCAGCCATGATGTGCTGCCTCATTATAAACCCTGCAACAATGACATGAGCTAACCATGGATTGAAACCTCTCAAATCATCAGTCAAAACAAATTTTTCCTCCTTGAAATTGTGTTGCTCAGGTATAGTCCATACCAAAAAAATAAAAAATAAAAAAAACCTTGACTCACACAAACTTATCCAACCAGGTAAAGAATATAAATTGCACAGGTGTTAGATAAAGGCAAAGAAAACTTGAAATGTGTTTCAGAAGAAGAAACTATCCAATAACTGGGTACATAATCTAATACAATAACAGTTATGCACATTTTCATTAACTATATCAGATACATGAAGAAAGAATGTGCTTGCAGTTAAGCAGGTCTAGATTACTGCTAAAATTAGATACAGTCAGCAATTCTCTTCTCTTCTACTTTTCCCTTCCATTATTTTTCAGGCAACATGTAACTGATGCCTAAGGTTATATTTCACCTCATAGGTCAAAAAAACATCAGTTGCTAATAGAGAAGAGAGTCTGTCATTCGCAGATGCTAGAGTCTGAAGTAGGTCCAGTAATGACTAACACTTCCCTTCCCTTTGTCCACATATGATTACTATTATATGCAAGTTAAATAAAGGCAAAATAATGGCAAAAATGTGAGAAGCACTAAGATGGACTTACATCTGGTTAACTTCAGACCCATTGCCTCCCTACTCAGCCCAGGAAGGGGAATGCTAAAAGATGGAGTCAGGATTAGGCAAGAGCAAAGCTAGAATAGACAGGAGGGAACATTTCAAGAACAGAGGCAGATTAAGGAGAGGGAGCCAGGATTGCAACTTCAGTAAAACTGTCAGAGCAGAATCATACAGCTGACAACTGAGTAATGAGTGAATGTGTCACCTGAGGCCAAAGATTTAGAATCATCTTTCAAACAACTATACCTGACATTCTGTGCAGGACAGATCAGACTGCAGAGAGACATGGTGCATGTGGATAGACCAAGGGGCCTTGCGGTGTGTGGTGATTGTAGAGAGGGCATCACCATCCATGAAGAAAGAATGTGCTTGCAGATAAAACAGGTCTAGATTACTGCTAAAACTAATTGCTACATAATTGCTATTTACCTTAGTTTCCTGTGTTTATTTATTTATGTATATTTATTTATGTATGAGTTGTCTGCATGTAAGCATACCACATGCATGCAATGTCTGTAGAGGCCAGAAGAGGGCATCAGATCTAGTTATGAACAGTTAACTGTCATGTGGGTTCTGGGAACCAAACTGGGTCCTCTTCAAGAGCAGCCAGTGCTCTAAGCACTGAGCCATTTCTCCAGCCCCACTTGCCTGCATTTTGAATTTGAGTTCAATGTTGTGTGAGTTCAAATCAAGTATTGCATTATAAACACTGTGGTAATGTTGCTTATGACATTAACATGCAGGTGAATGTTGACTTGACAAGCAGTGACAATGAGAGGGCAGCCTTTACAAGACAAAGGACTCTGTCCCTTCAATTCCTCTTCCAGAAGAAGAAAAGCAGAGTGATGGGACACTAGAGGTGAATCTGAGAGAACCAGAAGACCAGACATGAGCTAACAGGCCAGGATTCAAATAGCAAGAACTAATGGATAGAATTTCAGAGGCAAAGTTAGTTTCATTTAAAGATAAACTATAACCCCTGGGTATGCACCGAGAGTGCTACCAAATGACATAAAACTCACAGAAAATAACAAATCAAACACTTGGAAGAAAAATAAAATAATGATCCTACTGTTGTGAAGGCGGACAGTTTTCTCACACTGTGAAGCACAGTTGCTAGTTCAAGAAAGTGAAATAGAACAGGGGGAAGAGACCCATCCAGGGAGCCAGCAGAGGGAACAAAGCTCACTTGCATTAGCCAGAAAGAAAGATGAAATGCGCTTGATGAGCCTTGAATGCAGGGCAGCTGCTGGCCTGGGACTTTCCCTGCTCGGTGGAAGAGGCTATATCTGTGGCCTGAAGGATTCTCTGACTCTGAGGTTGTGTTTGCAGAGAATGTTATTAGCTTTAAGAAATAGGAAAAGCTCCCAGAGCAACTGGCCTATCCTCAGGAATGGCTGAATGGAAGGAATTTCAAGTTCTCTTTCACACAGACAAGGCTCATACCCACTGTGCTGTTTGCAAAGATTCCACTACAAAGTCACAGCACTCTGGATACAGATTTCTCCCCTAAGCAAATAGATCCAGAGCTCCTACTGTTTGCCCAGGCCCAGACCCCACAGGGAAGAGGCAGGACTTAAAGACACTGAACTCAAGGAGCACACTGTCTAGAAAAAAAAGTGACAAGTACTTAAATATGTATTAAGAAAAAGTAGAAAAGAACTAGGCCGATGCAGACAGGGAGACAAGATTATTATTCTATGAGCTACTGGTGCAGCTCAGACTGCCTGGAACTGCCCTGAGCAGACTCAGCTTGAAAGGCTGTTTGCTTGGTTATGTATATTATTTGCCTTCTCTCTGTATTCAGTGTTTAAAACCACCAAGCCCCCATATGCCCCAGCATTACCCAATCCTTAACCAGATCTTATACTGGTGCTTGGGGATCCTCCCACTGAACCAAATAGCACCAAGACCCCAGCACAGAATTCACAACATCTTTTTCAGCGTCGTTACCCAGATACAAGAATCCTGCCTTCCTCCTGTCTCTAAGGCTCAGGACACACATCCCAGACACTCACTGTGTTGGGTTCCCATGACCCTACCAGTGTAGCATTGCAAACTATCATTTCCTGCTTCCAGCTCTGCCTGCTTCCAGCCACAGTACCCAGTAAGCCTGAGACTTCTGCACTGCTCACCCTGGAAGGCTACAGTTATGCTCTGGACCCTTGGGAGTTTTCCTTTGTTTGTGAGCATGGATCATCCATCATCACTGTGTTTAGAGAAGAGAGAAGTTCCTAGTGCAAACTCAGGGCCATCCTGATCAGTGGTCTATGTCATCTCCTTTAATCCCTACTGTACTCAGGGGAGGTCAGGAATATCATAAATCACGGAGCAGCTTACATATAAAAATTACTAGAATAAAAATTCACAGGTACTTGGTTACAGTGAAAGGAGTAGGAGTTAATATATGTATTTAATTGGGAATAAACTGGCTCTAAATTATAACCTGGCCAAATCAGGCTCATGGTAAAATTAAAACGGAAACTTCACCCCATATTTGTTGGGCTCTAGATCCTACAGATAATGGTGGGTTTACAGGTTACAGGAGCTAGAATTCACTCTAGCCATGTACTCAAGGGTCTAATCAGCTCTTGAAAAGTGAGTTCAGGTGGCAGTTTTTCTGACAGTGTAAGCCTGTAATGGGCAAAGTGCCTGTTAACAGAACCATCAGAACCGTTTATAGAAAGGCAGGTCCTCCAACTACAGCCCCTTCCCTCTAATTATCAGTCTGTAGTCTATCTAATCTGTCAATTCCAATAAATTCACATTTACTGAATACTGCTGCATGCCAACCACTAGGTACTGAGAATGCAGAAAGGGGATAAAATTTGACCTTTCTCTTAAGGATGCCTTAGACTGAAAGGAGGAAAAAAAATATTTCAAGAAAAATGCTCACTACTGTACATGTTAAAGCACATTGTCAACATTCTTTAGGTAAGAAGAAAGGTTTCATAGAGGAGTTAAAACAAGTCGATTTCTGAACGGTGTGAAATGGTAAGAGGTGCAGAAGTGTGGGCAAGAGCTGGAACAGGAGCTGGTAGAGCAAAGCATGGGGCCATTCTCAGGTATCAGTGGTCGAACCGTCAGATCTCATATCACTCCCCAGCTCTCCAGGCACATAGACTCAGCAGAGAACAAGAAGGACTGGCTTAAGTCTGAAAAAGGAATGTGAGACAAGGCTCTACTTGGACTGACGTCCACTAAAGCTAAACTAAGAATCTTCAAGTAAGAACCCCGGCCAACTGCTGCTGAAGATGTCCTGAAACCACTGTCTCCCATCCACACCAAGCTTACTCTTAGCTCTTCACAGGGCCTTGCCAGGTCTCTCACAGAAACGAGACGCTAGTTTATTTTCATTTTTAAGACAGGATCTCATACTTCAGGCTGGCCTAGAACTTGCTATTTAGCTGAGACTGGCCCTGAACTCATGAATCTCTTGGCTTAGACTTCCAAATACTGAGATTACAGGTATGTGACACCATATCCATCGATAGCTTTCATTTTTTTGCAGCTGTTGATCTCTCTGTCCATAGTGCCCTTAACTGTGGCCTCACTGTGTGTCCTCTTTCCATGTATGACACAGAAAGAGGTGTTGTTTAAGGAATGATTTCACAACTCAGGGCTGTGGATGTGCTCTGGATGGCATAGGAGATTGAGATGGAAAGGTGAAACTTCCTTCTAAGGGATGACCTTCATTCTCATGGATTTTACAATCTAATAAGGGTGAGCATGGCTCAATGTATCACATCAGTAAAACACTACAAATGCGGTAGAAAAACTAAGTGCTGTCTTCTCAGGGCTTATAAGAAAGAAGACTGAGGACCTAGGCAAGGCTTTGTAGGGGAACCAGCTTCCCCAACTGAATGTTTAAAAACTAGTAGGAAGTGTTTTTAGTATTAATGGCACTATTGATGATGGTAATGGTTTTCAATCAATGTTAGGAAGAGAGCATGCTGAACAATACTGCATTAACATGAATATAATAGCTAGTATAATATAAGAAAGTAAGGAGAAATGCATCAATATTTGGAACAAGAATGTGGTCCCATCTGGAGACAAAATTGGCAAGTATTTTAAAGATTTTTGCTCATGAAGGATATTGGTCTGTTGCTATCTTTTTCAGTAATATATGTTTCTATTTTGGAATCAGGCTACTGATGCATTTGGAAAATAAGGTGGCAGTTTGGTCCTCTCTGTTTTCTCAAAAAGTTGTATAATGATGGAATTCCTTTTCTTTGAATATTTGAATTCACTGAGAAAACCAGATGGGTCAGGAATTTCTTTGTTCCATTTCTAAAGGCTTACCTTTGCATTTCTTTCTAGCACTGAGTGCTGAGAACATTTACGCCTGTGTTAGCTTTCTGCTACTCTGCAACCAATGCCTGTAATGGCCAACGAAGAGAAAAGACTGCTTTTGAGACACAGTTTTGGAGGTTCCCACCCATGACAGGATTGTATACTCACACTGCTTTGGGCTTACATTGTGGAGGGAGTAGGTGGTGCAACAAAACTGCTCCCTTCATGCCTGAAAAACCAGAGAAAGAGCCAAAGGGATGGGCCATCAATGAGTGCCATTATCCCTAGCTGCTTAAAGTTTCACTATCTTCAAATAGAGCCAGGCTAGAGACCGAGTTTTTAACACATGGACCTTTGGGCACATTCCAGATCCAGCCTATAGCCGCACTGAATTGCTTATTCCTTTGTCTGAGTTAAAGTACACAATATTTCTATTTTCCGTTTTTGTCTTCTGCCGTTTTCCACGCCTTTCATCCTGATTATTGGTAGAGGAGCACTCATAGAATAAACTATTATTTTATATCCTCAGTTAACTTCCCTGCAATATCACTTTGTGTTTGTGTTTTTGTTTCTGGTGATTTCTCTAGTACAAACCATCTGTATTTTAAACTTCTTCTAGTTGGATTAATATTGTACCATTTCACTCCTGACACTGTCCACTTCTGATGCTATGACATCCCACTTCATGCTTCACACCTCCCACTTAATACTTTTCAAACACAGAACAAAACAATAGTACATTTTATGTACACAATCCCTTTCTTTGGTGCTACCGGGTCATTTTTTATGCATAACAAACTGCCTGTGATGCTATCCTTGTTTCAAACAATCAGTTATTATTTTATAAAAATTATAAACAGAAAAAAGCATAATCTTTTATGTATAACTGATGTTAGAATTCAGGATGAAAAGGCAACATGTTGAAGTAGAAACCAACCTCAATAGATGCACATAGCTTTATTAGCAACGAAGGGCAAGCGACTGTCCCTAGGGAATGGAGGCTGTGCATTGTGCATCAGGGTTTCAGGAAGTCTGGAATTTATAGGTGGGCCAGAAAAATCCCAGAAAGGGGATCTTGCCTTCCCAGAATCCCAGAAGGTGGGTCATGACTTCTTGGGTGTTGTTGAAAAGCCATACTGGCTTTGGTTTCTTTTAAGTTTCCCCAGCCCCGGACTATGCCCCCTTAATCCCAGGAGACCACCCTCACTCTCTAGGACTAACTGCTCTTTTTCGCTTCTGTAAACTGCTTGATTGCTTGGTTAAAAAGACAAACTATATTGACCCCATTCTGACTAGCTGTTTCAGGTAAGCCTGAACATGCACAGGCATGTTGTAACCCCCCCCTGCCACCCCCCCCCCAGGAGGCCATAGGTGAAGCAAGCCCAGACATATAGCAGCCTTATAAGGTAAAACAGAGACTTCTGGCTCTACAGATAACAGTCAGCACATTCCACAGCTCTGAGAGTAGCACCCACCAGTGAGAAGCCCCCAGGACTGCATCCCTTGTAACCAATCAATTCAAAAGTGTGTTGGCACGCACGGGCTCCTCAAACCAATCAAAGTGTAACTCTGTTATTCCCTCCTCCCCTTGTCTCAAACCTATAAAAATCCCCCCCCCTCCATTGTGTTGGTGAGGTCTGAGAGCCCGAGCTTAAGCCCGAATAAAGACTCTTTGTTCTTGCATGCCCTCTGGATTCCGTGGTTATTCTTGGGGGTCCATTCTCTGGGCACAACATTGTTGAGCTCCTTCCTGGGAACTGGGAAGGAGAGATGGGGATTTCTGATAGGGCAACCAATTATCTTCTGCAAGGTGGTTGGTAAGGAATCAGATCTGTAAGGAAGCTGATAAGGAACCAGATGATGTCTAGGCTAGAAGCCACGTGTTCTAAGATAGATATGTCTCCCTACTAGAGTGGGGCAGTAGGGTGAGCAGATGGTCAGTTAGTGCAGTCATTTGTCAGGTTGATTTTCCTTCATTCTGGACCCTGAAGATTTACAAACAAAGGAACAGGTGTGGGGGGGGGTCCTTCCTCTCTTAAGTGCTTCAAGCTGAGGGTTCTCGCCCTAAGGAGAAAGTAGTTCAGGGTCTATTGGAAGAGGGAGTCCTCTGATGGCATAGAGCAGGAACAGAGCCTTAATTCGGTCTCAGGTAGTGACTTGGGCAGTCATATGGGCTGCTCAGACAGGAGATTCTGTAAGAGTCTTTGGAGGTGATTAAGCATAGTACAATGGTCTCATTACTCCAGAGTCAATAAGGGCTTAGTGGAGGGAGCAGGGGAGGGGGAGATGAGCTGGTCAGTCCAGTCCTCATTCCAGGTGTCCAGGTGCATAAGGTTCTGGTCGCATCCTCAGCATATATTACTTCAGAAAACAGATAGAAATATTGAAGAAAACTTGGGCTGAAATGACAGAAGAAAGCCTCATCAACAGAATGAATAAAATGGAAATCAGAATATCAAGACTGGATGATAAATTTGAAGTATTGGACCACTCAAGCAAAGAATACTAAGCATTTTTTAAAACACAAAAATAGAAGCTGCAGGAAATATGGAACATCATGAAAAGAATAAATGTATGCATCATAATCAAAAAGGTAGGAGAAATAGTAAATAGTATCAACCAGACCTTCGACAGGATCATAGAAGAAGATTTCCCTAGATTAAGGAAAGACATACCTATACAGATACAAGCACAACGAACACCAAATAGACAGGACCAGAAAAGCTGCTCCCCAAGGCATATCATAGGTGAGGCTTTCTTCTGTCATTTCAAATTGGCTTTTTGAGCTTTTCACTTCCTTCATTTCTACCTGTGTTTTCTTCATTATTTCTATCTCTTTTATGAATTCAGTCATTTATCCCCACTTTCTTTTAGCTCATTGAGTTGCTTGTGTGTCCTTTAAATTCGTTGAACTCTCTAATCACGTATATGATTGTTCTTTTAAATTCTGTGTCTTGGGTTACCTCTAGGGACTTCTCATTTTGGAACTTTTCTGTAAGACTGGTGGTGTTTGGTGGGAGCATGTTATTTTGGTTTTTCATATTGTTATTTTTTTATATGAGTTCATTAAGTTGGTGGGGGGCAGTAGTGGAAGGTGTGGAGAGGGGAATCTAAATACCATCAAACTACATTATATGAAAATTACAAAAATTCAATAAAAATTTTAAAAGCCTTTGGATTTGTCTAAAGCAGGGCCTAGAACTTAAGAATGTGAGCTTTTCTTGGGGCCACAAGAGGGAAATGAAACTGGTTCTCCAACCCTCCCTGTAAATGCTTGGTCTCTCAACTGCCTGATTTCCGTAACAATGATTCCACCATGTCAAATGTCAATATCAGTGAATAAGCTTCTAATTTCTTCACAAGGCTGGCTGATACATAGCTACTTACATAACAATAGTCATCTCGATGATATGAACTACTTACTCACTGACAGCTTTTGCACTTCCATAGTTATTGGTGATTTTGAATTTTTTTCATGTGTTCATTAGCCATTTGTATACATCCTTTGAATAAATGCCTATAATGTCTCGTCAAGTCCTTTATTCACTTTAAAAAATGTGTTGGTTGTTTTTGTTGTGTTGTTGAGTTGTAGTAGTTATTTACATATTTTTGTTATTAACCCTTCATCAGAAGTTCCAATTTTACACAGTAACCAAATGAAGAAATGTAAATATGTCAATCATATTCTAGCCCTCCACTACCTGGAACACTTCAGAGGAATCCGTGGAACGTAACATGAAGAATCTGCCATCACCTGCCAGGGCCTGGTCAAGTCATCTGCCCCTCTAGCTAAGGGGTCTTAGGATGCATCCTAGAGTCTGGAAACTTGTTACCACAGAAATTTTGCACTGCAAGTTTACTGGACTTTAACAGACCCAGCTTTTCATATGACCAATTTCTTCTCATGTTCTAGAAACTATCTTGAATACCAGCTTCTCAAAGTTTCTACACTGATCATTTTTCAAAAGTAACTCTCTCCTCTCCCCATCCACATTCTTCCTTATGACCAGCTGTTGTTTATTCTCTCTGTGATACTACTCACAATTTATTTGCCAATGGACTATCCATTTCTCCTGCCATAAGGAGAGATATCTGACCCCTTGCTGTGATATATGGCCATAGCAGGAGGACTGTGTCCCCTCATTCACTCTGGTGTCACCTTGACAAGAGAAGCACAGAAGTTACAATATTCACAAATCTATTGATACTGTTAACAATGTTTGCAAGTCAAAAGTAATCTCAGAGGCTCTCTCAAAAGAGACTTTGATAAAATTAAGAATTTTATGCTTGGTAAAACTTTGCAATCTGAAACAAGGTAAGACAACGTCAGTATTATTGAATATTGATCTGGAAATGGAACCCAATGCAATTAGATTCAAAATAATACATATTAGGAAAAAGGAAACATTCTAGCTGAAATGACTTTACAGTGAGACTAAATGGCCCTCTCTTTTTTCTCCCTTGTCAGACTGGAGAGCTAGTCAAGGTTTTGTACTCTGATGTTAACACAATCTGGTTAGAATCCCAGTTTGCAGCTCATTTGCTCTGGCTCACTAGTAACTCTATCCCCGCAGGTCTTGGTAGCAATGAAATGTGTAATTCACTTTGTACAGGGCCTACAACCAAGTAGGAACTCAGTTAGTTTAATCTACTCTCTTTTTCAGTGTTGCTGGAATAAGCTTTTATTTTGTGTCTTAAAAGAAAACCTACTAGGAACAAAATATTACTTAAAGGAGGAACGAAGACTGTGGGCTTCATTCTTTTTTGTTTTGTTCTTTTCTTTTTTTAAACTGGTGATTGAAGCTGTGGGTTCACACAAGCAAGGCAAGCACTCAACAGCTGGTCTAGATCCCAGCACGCTCCTTCCTCCTTAGTTTTATTGCCCAGGCCTTGAAATCACAATCATCCTGCCTCGACCTTCTGAGTAGCTAGAATTTCAAGCCACAGACATCAGGCCCAGCTAGGCTTCACTGTCTGTTTGTTTTTGTTTGTTTGTTTGTTTGTTTGTTGATTGATTGTTCATGTGTACAAATGTCTTGCTTACATGTACATATGTGTACCCAGTGTATGCCTGATGCCCTTAGAAGCTGGAAGAGGGTATTGGACCCCTTGGAATTGAAGTTATAAATGGTTGTGAGACACCTGGTAGGTGCTAGGAACCTGTCATCTTCAGGAGAAGCAGTGCTCTTAACCGCTGAGCCCTCTATCCAGGAGGGTGCTGTCTTGTTCATCTCTCTCTCCAGGGCCCCGTATCTATCTTTGTCCTCAGTGCCTACTTTGGGATCTGAAAGGAAGGAGGAACAAATCTATAGGAAGAAGGAAGGAGATAAGGGCAAGTAGTTTTCTGAGGCCAATTCGGTCATGTTACTGGTGTTATCATTATATTGAATTTCTTTTCTTTTCTTCTTTGGTAGCAGTTCTTAAAATAACCTAAACCTATGATCCATGGAACTGAGAAAGAAATGAAATCAGAGGTAATCTGATTTTGCTCAACTCCCTTTGCTATTGTCTCTGAGGCAACTGGGAACAACTGAGAGACTGTTCCAAGTGGAGAAATTAAGTGTGCTTTGTCAGATGTAATGCATGTAGCTGGGGGACGGACCTGTGTTAAAGCAAGCCTTGTTGAATTTCCTGGAAAAACATTTAGACTCAAAATTTCCTCTCAATCCTCCAAATCAAGAGATCCACACCTCAACATGTCAGCTGTGTTTTCCCTTTTTCTCCATTCTGTGTACCTCCTGTGGCTGAAGAAAGACCTTGCCATCAGAGATAAGTGTGCTTAATAATTAGCCTGAAGCCTTTGAGTAGCCAGACAATGACAAAATTAGCCTGAATTGCTTAAGTAAATTAGGACACGAGAAAAACCTGAGTTTATGACAAAGCGGTTCCCAGGAAAGTACAGTCTGCTATCTGTCCACAAGCTCTGCATCTATTCATGGATTCAACCAAACACATATCAAAGCTAGTTTGGGGAAAGGTACCTGTATATAAACTTAAAAAAAAAATTATTCCCTAAAAATACATTATAACAACTATTTATATAACACATTACTTTAGGTGTTATAAATCATCAAGAGATGATTTAGACTACATGGAAAGTTGGGATAAGCTTACAAACAAAACACTGAATTTCATATATAAGGCTTGGGCATCTATAGATTTTGGTATCTGCGAGGGGTCTTGGAATCTATTTCCTGCAGATACCAAGGGATGATGTACTTAGAAGAAGCTATCACCTCTCTTTGTTATGGTAAAATGGGTCCAACCTGTACTCTGTTTTTTGAAGTGTACTTGTGAATATGTTCTTAACAATGTGTGGGGCTATAGATTGACTGTGAATTTACATGTGTCAGGGGCATGTAGCAGCAGAAGAGGCCAGATTTATTTCCATATTCTATGTGTTATTCTAGACTATTCTAATCTGATTACTGTCACAGAGGAGGATATACTGTTACTCTTGTTAACTGAAACTAATTTGAGTGGTGCTGCCCATAAACAACTTTTCTTTGGGGGCCTCTTAGTCCAGAGATAAAATACTCAAAAGTCGCTGTAACAGATTATGCAGTGGAGAACTATTAGTAAGCCATCAATGACACGGGAAACAAGGAAGATTATGTCTTAAGAGATCTGTGGGCATTGAACTAATGAAATGTATGTTCTCTCAGAATAGACACAGTAATGGAAATGAGTGTGCCTGAAAATGCAACATAAGGCTCGTGTTTCTACCATGGAGAATGGGAAGGCTGAGGGTGAGAACAGGTGGGCACAGCAGAGCTATTAGATAAGGATCTATTACCAGAGACTCAGGTAAAGAAAGGCTGAGACGTGAAGACAGTTTAGTGAGCTATGATCTATGTTCTAAACTGTAAGGTTTTAGGCTTACGCTGCAAGTTGAAGCTTACAGCACAGTAGCAGATATTTCAGAAATATACTTTAATCCTTCCCCTGGCCCTGGATGGCAGGTAATGCTGTTATCATTTTACAAATAAGGGGACAGAGAAGTTTGAAGAAGTTTAAGAAATTTACCTGTGATCTATTGCAATACCTGTTTCATTTGTCTTTTATTAAATGTCTGTTTCTCCTACTAGTAACTCTTTTCTTATGTGAACAACCTGGCCTTGATTTCCCAGTATACAGGCCATACTTATTGACCAAATGGCTCCTGTAAGACATTATCCTCTTCTAACATTCCAGGCAGCTCGGAAGAGATAGCAGAGGGGACACAATTGAAATGGATCACCAAAACATAAAAGAACCCCAGTTCACGCCTGTATTCTGCAAACAATGGCCAAAGCTCCATATGCTTTGGCATAGTCATTTCTACGTAAAGTCTTCCCTTCAAATCTCAGCTGTGTCAGTAACCTGTGGGTTTGCACAGTGGCCTTAACATCTCTGATCTCTGCTTTCTTAATCAGGCAAATTAATTATATTGGTTTTAAACAAATTTATGCACTAGAAATGGTCTTTACTTTCCTTCCTAGAAAGAAGACAAAACCTTCTTTCTCAAAAGCTGATTTCTATGATTCTGGGTCCATCTGTTGCTAACATAAAGTCCCATTCAGATGGATTCAGTGGCCCAGTTCTCTGGAAAGTGAAAAGAACATAGTCATGACTTCTGGCCCCAAGGAATAGTGTCTGTGGGTACACTGCAAATAAGATCTGTTGAGTGGAAATATATTCAGAGCTTACAACCCTCTTTGAGTAACTTGGTTTGTTTTTTGTTTTTTGTTTTTTTGTTTTTTTTCCCAGGTTAGCACTGGGAGTGCCAGATTGCCAGATACTGTAGGGAACAGAAATGTTTAGAATTCCCCCTTTGAAGACTGATGACAATACAGGCTCTTGTGAGACACTAGGAGCTGAGGAACCACTGTCTACATCACAAATGAATCAAGAATCTGGAGTCCATGATAAATGATAACATCTTCTATCAATATTCTGCTTCCGGCTAGAACACAGAATTCTGCCTAGCATCAAAGGAGAGTAGGCACCTTTAGAAGAGGCAAGTACACATTCAGTTCTAGATTCTGGAAGAACATATTTTCTACATTTACACACCTGAGTTTAGAAGAAGAAGCACTATACATGGAGAAAATCTAAAGAAGAAAAGATTTCCTCCAAAGCCTTATCCTCTAAGTGTTCTCACTGAGATGGAAGTGAAGAAGAGGAGAAGCTTAAGGGACACAGACAGGTGGACTGGAAGCCAAAGTTACAAGGGCCTCGCACAGGATATGTCAGTTAGCAAGGATACATTATACCTAGAGAGCTGCACATACTAGACCAGTGGAGGCCAGCCTACATGAGGCTGTCCAGGTTTCACACACTAGTTGTCTCCCATCTCACAGCCATGTCCTGCATGAAGTGAACTCAGGGGGTAATAAAGATACATGTAGATATGTAGCAACACTAACTTGGTACATGCTATCTCATGAAACCTCACATAGATGCTGTACTACTGACTAACAAGGCAAGATGTGCCCAAGGATGCAATAGTCGCAAGCCTGTTGTGGAGGAACCCAAACACTTTCTGATTGGAGTTGAAACCTGCTTCACAGGAGGGAATTTACAAGTGGTACTGTGAAGCTGGTCAAAAGCCTATGGTTGGAAGGTCATAGATCCTAGTAAGGAAATGTCTACACTTGTTTTTCTAACTGGATATGATGTTCCTGTCCAACTGCCTTCTAAACATTTTTGTTTATACAAATAGATCATCTTTTGGCCAGAAAGGCTTATATTTTCAGTGGGCAGCAGTCACTGAATATACTAATCACTGATCAAAGTGCTGAGAAAACTGACAATTGAAAGATAAGCTGTAAGTGGGAAATCAATATCACCTCCTTCAGGCCTGGGGAACATTGTAGAAAAGGAGAAAGAATGAATTTAAGAGCCAGAGGAAGGGGTAGAGTGTTGTGAAACACATTATTCCTGATATGACATAGCCATTTCACTCTCGAACTCTCAGTAACTGTGATTATCAACACAAATGACATGACTATGGAGGAAGGACTGGTTGGGATGAGGAAGAAGATCAGCAGGAATGTGAAGGAGACAAGGTTGTAAACATGATAAAAGTATGTTATACAAATGTAGGAAAATGTCGTAATGAAACCCATTATTGTATGCAATTAATATATGCTAATAAGAAACTACAAAAGAATCCTATACCGATCTTGATAAAGATGGTGGCAAGGGCTCAAAGTCAAAGACTGACCCAGAATCATGTGGTCTGTAGACCATGAATACATATTATTTGAATGGACAGAGAGGCTTTCTTGGTATTCACATTCAAGTACTGGCCAGGAGTGATCCCAGGCTGTGTCAGGGCTTTGGGAACCTGGGGCAAGTCCAGATTACCTGTGCTCAGTGTTGAGTATAGGCTCTGGGCTGTGTCTGAGGCCAGGCTCAGATCAAACTGAGTGTACATCTGTTCTGTGTCTCGGCCTCTTTTTCCCAGTGAGTGGAGATTTTCCTGAACATTTGGGGCTCATTTCTTCCCTGTTCTCCCTCCTCTCTCACATGAGTTAGCAGTCTGTATCACTGTGCACACTGCTTCTCGTATTCGGTGCTTCTACTACAGAGCACAGACCACAGGGGGCCTTCTCCACTACATCCTAACGCTCATTACAGATATAGCTCTACCCCCAAAATGGCAAATAGCAAGACAATACAGGATGCTGCCAGGAGATACAAGATCCTGCTTTCTGAACAGACAGCCCATAGTATTCTTACCCTTCCCATGTGCAAAGACATGTGGCTGTCAACAACAGAAAAATCAAAGGCTGTGAGGCAGAGAAGAACCACTATCAAATCACAGTTATTTTATTTCACTTAAGCCATTACGTAGTGAAAACTATAAAGATGGACCATACAGACTATCTTGTATGAGTATTCCAAGTCGTCTTCTGTGCATTTTCTGGTAGTTTGCAAGGATGCAGAGATGGGGAGCTGGTTCTCTTCTCTCTTGGCTCATATTCATCCCCTTCCCCAAAGCCACACAAACAGTCTGGAACCATCATGACCAAATGGGTAACACAAGATACCCTTGGTAAAAGTGCATTAGCAACCAAATTGATCCTCCGCTAGCACCTTTCTGATAATGAGAGGAAGGAAAGAATAGAACAACAATTTAAAAGTAAATAGCTGGACATGCTGTCAACTTCTCTGAGGAGGAGGAAACCTGAAAATGAGCTCAGTGTCAGGATCCAGGGCCATATTTTGAAGATGACATCTATAAAACTTCCTTTCTAGAAAAAAACAAATCTGAAAAGCAAGTTGGCCCTGTGTAACAAGTCTTAAGAATGCCTAACACCATTGCTACACTAACTTTACTCCTAGGAATTTATCGTAAGGAAACCATAGAACATGTAAACTGAGATTTATTGCAGTAGCAAAAACTTGAAAATAACTTGGGAGAACTGCAGTGTGGGACGAGTTAAGAAAATGTCAATGGGGATAAACAATGGTAAAATTATGCCATCACAAACGATGTTTACACAGAATCCTTAATAGTGCAGGGAGGTGCCTCTGCTAGACTTTCAAACAAATCACCGCCCACAAATCCAACAGTGCATGGTGATCTCAGTAGTTCATCTACCAGATGATGTCATCTAGCTTCAAAACTCACTGTAAATCCATAAACATTGTGAATGGTGATTTTTGCTATATTCTGAGTTTGGGGGTGACTTAAAAATTTTGTTTGCTATTTTAAATATCTTGGATATGCAATGTTTGGTAAATGGAAATATGCCTCCTTTGAATTAAAAATCATGTCTCCTCCCCTGTCTCTTCCTCTCTCATACAAGTAAAGCTGCCTTTGAGTTCAAAGATTCTTTTTCTGTGCAACCAATGCTTTTCTCAGCTCCCAAGATACAGATTCTCGGAGGTTCTTCAGGCCCAGCTCAGGAACTGTGTTTTGCTTCCACAGGGGAGGTGCAACTGCTTATTTAAGCAGTTCCTTTCAAGTTCATCTGAGCCAGATGAGGATCAAGGGGTAAATCCTTGTTCTAAAAGTGATCTTAAACTCAGAATGGAGACTAGAGAGAATAGGGGCTTGTCTTCTAACTATTGCTGCCTTCTTACTCAGTATTGGCCCTATGTCTTAACATTCCTACGATAAGGAGGTTGTAACAAATGTTAATTTCTGGACTTCACCCAAGATTTACCAACCTGGAGTCTATATTTAATAAAATCCTCCTGTGAATCTGTGTGGTTTAAAGTTTGAAAACGATGTTCAAGAAGATAGGTCTGCAGCAAGCTGGTATGATAAAAAGAGCCCAGATTATGAGACAGGACACCTGACCTTTTGTACCAGCTCTATAACCAAAGCCACATGACCTTGAAAATATAGATGTCCTTCTCTGTGGAATATAACATCTAGACTTCCATTTTCATATGTGAAAGTTAGAATAATAAAATATCTCCATTACAGAGTTTTCACAGAATAAATTTGGCAGTATAAAACCTCTAGGATACTACCTGGAATAGATTTTTACCACCATCATCATGGCTACACATAGGGTCAAATGAAATAATGAATACTCTAGTCCACTACAGCTGTAAAAGATTATTATGCAGTTGTAAAGATTATTTTACAGATATTAGAGAACATTCTCATTCTGAAAGCCAATCATGAAATGACAAACTGGGAAAAAATTAAAATACAAGCTCCTGGGCAATTGTGGATTCCTTGGATCTGATATGATGTAATCCACACGGAAGGGACAGAGTAGGCAGAGTGGACTTTCCCTCTTTGTTCAGTTCCCAATCATGGAAGAAGAAAAAAGATACTTTTATAGACAGCTAAGGGAAGTTTAGGTGGAGCTATTCTCTCACTCCCCCAGGTTTACTTTCCAGAAAATCTTCTCTATCCCTAAGGCTGCTGGTGATTAATCTTTACAACTTTTTCCCAAGGCCTTTGAGCCCTTGAATTTCCATCCTTGAAGAGGATAGAAAGTCTGGTCTTTACCCAAGGCACATCAGCCGTCAAGAAAAGTAGTCTATTCTCTTGGTCAGGGAAATGGATGCAAGAAACATTTTCAGAAATGATTTACATCACCTTGACTGAGAGCAAAAGAATCAGGAATATATTCCTGGAAAGGGAGATAAAGATTGAAAGACAGTGCAGAATGAGCCAAAGCTGGGAAAACTGGACAAAGAAAATCCAGAATGGGATGGAGGTAAAGACAGAGTCAGAGGAGCAAGGATGAAAACTCATGGGGAAATAGGTTACTAGTGTTGTCCCTTTAAGTTTAGTCCTTGGCCATTCAAATAAAATTTAAATTGCACTCATCTTACTCATGTTGGAAATATATAAATCATAAAGCAAATTGACTCTAATAAGTTTGACCCTTAAAATTCTAAATTTCTAATTGTCACAGGGGTTGCTTTCTTAATTCAGCCCTGACAAGATCTGGTTTGGTTCTGTTCAGTAGGGAGCTTCATAGTGCCTGATCATCCTCTGACCATGAAGTTGCTGTTCACATCTTTATCTTCTAAGGGGCCATACTCTCTCCTGTCCTCCCACATCCCTGCTGTTTACTCTTCCTGTGGTCCTTTCAAGCTGACTCAGTAGCTCTAGAGTTCCATTATCTATTATATGACATCAATTGTAACTCAAACATTTGAGGGTCAAGGAAGGAAGACAAGTATATAAACTGATAAAGAGTGGTATGATGCAAAGAAAACTGGATGGCACACTAGATGTTCTGCTAAAAAGATTTCAGAATTTTTTTACTAATGGCTCCAGTGGTCAATCACATCCTTCTGCCCATCTCATATTAAGCTAACCATAGTGGTGGATTCCATGCAAATTCAGCAAAGCCTTGAAGAGAGAGTGTCCCACTTAATAAGGATGCAGGTGCCTATCAGCTTTGCTGTTTGGCCAGCGTTTTGTTGGGCACTCTGGCTTTCTGTTCAGCCTGTGTGTGAACATAATCAGGTAAGATCTGGGAATTGAGTTGCCTGTCCTTCACAGCACTAGCTCACATTTTTGTTTCTTTGTATCCATCAGCCATGCAATGTGTCTCTTAGAACATTATTCTCTCAGAAGTATGTATGTCATCCTTCATTTCTTTCTTTTCTACCTGGCTGATTCTTACTCATTTTTTCACTGTTCCATTTATTTTGTAACCAGTGTAAAAAGCCTTTTATCATTCCTCATTAGATCTCAAATGTCCCTCAAAGTTTTAGCCACCAGCTTGTGATGGGATTAGGAGGTTGAGGAATGGTGCCTAGTAGAAGAAAGTTAAGTCATGGGAGATGTGCTATTGAGAGGATGTCAAAACCTCAGTTTCAATCTTTTCAAAATCTCTCTCTCTCTCTGTCTCTCTGCCTCTCTCTCTCTCTCTCTCTCTCTCTCCCTCCTACCTTGACATGAGCAATTTCCCCCCACATGTTTCTTCCATGATGTGGCACTCACAGTAGGCCCCAAAACATTACAGTCAACTGACCATGGCATCTCTGAAAATATGAGCCAAAATAAATCTTTCCTTCTTATAAGTTGATGGTTTCAGGTATTTTGTAACAGAAACAGGAATTTAGGTAGTAAAAACTGCTTACTAATATACATACTTCCTTCTTCCACTTATGATAGGTCCTTTCCTTGTGTCTATCTTATATGAATCTTTTTATTGTACTCGGTGATTTTTTTTTCTTCTCCCTCAAATACTAGAAGCTCTTTAAAGGACAGAAGACTTTTCAGTGACCTCACTCTGTGCATTCCTAGTGTGTGATAAACAACTGGCATTAATTAAACATTCATTGAATAAACAAATGAATGGATGAATGAATGGTTTACAGTTATGCTCAGAATTCTCCTTGTACCAGAAGTCTTGCTTTGCATAAGACCAGAATGAAAATTATTAAATATTTTATAGAATTTATCCTATATGGAAATATTACAATAAATGCTGAGTCCTTATTTGAATTTCAAAAATAATATCACTCAAGAGCATGAGGGAAATGAATGTACGTGCAAGAAACCTGGCCAAAGGGTTTTAATTAATGAATCAGAGGATGGGTAAGTATATGACTGATTGTTTCATAGAAGCCATGGGGAGAAGGACTAGGAGTAGCTGGAGACTACTATTATTAATTCAAGAAACACTTACAGGGTGTCTAGTTAATGCCAGGCAAAGTATGTAGTGAGAATGATATAACCTGAAGAACACTTCAGTATTCACGAAGGAGTTATTACTTTGAAAGTAAAGAATGTTTACTTGGGTTTAGATTAAACTTTAAGACTTTTAGTATCTCGAAGGTAAATTTGAGTTCAAAGCAATAGAATATCATGAAATTTAAGTTTCGAGGAAAAAGTACACCAGTATTTAAGATAAAAAAAAATTGGTGCGTTATATTTTTATACAATTTTGTGTATTTCTTACAGAACATCTCAATCTTAATTATCTTTATACCTCCTTCCCTGCTGGCACCCTCTCATAGCGCCCCCCACACACTGGAATTCATACATTCTGCCATTTGTCTTAAGGCCTGTTGTGTCAAGTTAGTGTCCCCCAGACGTCCCTCAGTGAAGGTTCATCTACTGAGGTCTAGTGAGCCCATTGAGAGTCTCTCACTTTAGGAAGATCAGCTCATCCTCACCCAGCAATAATCAGTTGCCAATATTGCTTCAGCTAAGATTGGGGTCAGCTGTCCATTTCCCCAGTTCTGTGATGAGTTTTTATCTGTTTGAGTTTGCATGGGTCTTGTGCATGCTGACACCATTGCTGAAGGTTTATCTGAGCAGGGTCCCAGGAGCTTGTAGTACTCTATTTCCATATGGTCATGCACCTCCTCACTGGCTTAAGAGCCAATCTTTCTGCCCCCTCCTCGTCAATGGTCCCCAGGCCATGGGTGGGTGTTGTTTAACATAGGAGTCTTGTCCAAGGACCTGAATTCTTCAGACTCTTAGTCTCTACACTATGGCCATTTGTGACCTTTTGTGGTCTTGGCCCTCTGATGCATGGGAGAGCCTCATTAATGAGAATTGAGATATTTGTTATTGTCTCTTCTTTACTCCTTGTTCTATGTTCTGGGAGCCTTAGGTATAGAGTTGCATTGGAGATGTGCCACTTAGACTTGGGCAATTCACAGATAATGTCTGTGTGTGACCAGTTGTGGTACTCTGTAATAGTCTCCGTCTGGTGCAAAAGAAGCTTCTGTGTCGAATGGTGACTGGGATATTTGTCTGTAAATATAAGGATATGTATAATAAGAAATTACATTAGGCATGTGACAGTTTTGGTTTTTTTTCTAAAATCTATGGCCTCTCCAGCCACGGAGAGGCTATGTTTACAGTACCACACATGAGTTTCCTTTCATTGAATAGGCTTTTAGTTGAATTACGTAGCTATTGATTGCCCCCAAGATAAAAGTGCCACTACTGCACCAATGTTGTATGCTGTGCAGGTCACTGATGTAGTTATTTGGTCTTGAGGCTGGTGTTGGACCATCGATTGATGTTCTCCCTTAGCACCTTGCATTGTGCTCTCCAAAGTTATGAGAGCTGCCTTCAGGGGAAGTGCCTTCCAGGTCAGTTTCAGCTCCATTGCTCCAAATTCTGTGTCGAAAGTATGTTCTATATTCAGCAGTAGGGTCTTCCCTTCAAGTTCTGGGAGGCAATCATGAGCTGGGGCAATAGTCTGTGTAATTTTGGGAGTCTCTTGGACCATCCTGGCAAACAGCTCAAAGGAAGCTTTCTCCTATCTGGCACTGTTTTTTATCATGCAGCCCTTAGCTATGCACATGAACTCATTTAGAAATATAGTATAGGTACTTTGTCATTAGGTTGCTGGATTAATATGAGTTCCTCTGTTTTGTATACAAGCTAGGCATTATTTATCCCTCCCCTCTCCTTGACTAACCCTTGCACAATGACTTCACCCTTAAAGTGTCCCCCTTTTCCCCATTTCTCCCTTGATAACACCAATCTCCTATGGTTCCACCTCTCTTCTTTCCCTTTATCTCCAAACTTCCTTTTATATCCTTCTTTTAACCCCTCCCATTTAAATACCCTCATTTTATCCATTTCTCCCTTAGTAACACCTATCTCCTACTGTTGTTCTCTCTCAGGTTCTTTCATTCCGTTTACTTCCCTGGCTCATTTTTATTATCCTGGTTCCTCCAGTTATGTGAGGATACATACACACATATAAAGGATTTGGTGCTAGGATACACATATGAGGAAAAAATATGTCATTTGCTTTTTGAGTCCATGTTCACTTAATATAGCAGTTACTAGTTCCATCCATTTACATGCATATTTCATGATTTCGTCTTTCTTTACCACTGAGTAGAAATCTATTGTGTAAATGAACCACATTTTCATTATTCACTCATCAGTTGAGGGAAATTTAGGTTGCTTCCATCTCTTAGCTATTGTGACAAGAGAAGCAAAAAACATGGACGTACAAGTATATTTACAATAGGATGAGTCCTTCGGTATATGCCAGAGTAGTATAACTGGGTCAAATGGTAGGTTCATTTTTAGATTTTTTAAGAGTTCTCCACACTGATTTCTACAGGGATTGAATGAGTTTGCAATCTCACCAGCAGTGAATGAGCATTCCCCTTTCTCCACATCCTTTGTTCTCTTGATTTTAGCCAGTCTGACTCGGGTAAGATGAACTCTTAAAATGGTTTTAATATGAATTTCCCTAATTATTAACAATGTTGAACACTTCTTAGATGGTTCTTAGTCATCTTTATTTCTTGATTCTTTGTTTTTTAAGTTCTTTATATATTCTGAATGTTAAACCTCTGACAGATGTGTCACTGGTGAAGATTTTCTCCCACTCTATGGGCTTTCTCTTCACTTCCTTGATTGTTTCTTTGGATGTACAGAAGCTTTTTAGTTTAATGAAGTCCCACTTGTTGATTCTTGACCTTAATTCATGAGCAATTGATGTCTGATTTAGAAAATCCTTTCCTACACCTATATCTTGTAGGTTATTTTCAATATTTTCCTATAACAGTTTCAGAGTTTCAGGTTTCACATTGAGATCTTTGATCCATTTGGAGTTGACTTTTGTGCAAGGTGAAAGATAAGGATCTAGTTTCATTTTTCTGCAGATGGAGATTCTGTTTTTCCAGCACCATTTGTTGAAGATGCTGTCTTTCCTCCAGTGTGTGTTCTTGGCACCTTTGTCAAATAACAGGTGGCTGAAATTGCATGTACTCATGTTTGGGTCTTGAATTATGTTCCATTGATCTACAGGTCTATTTTTGTGCCAGTACAATACTGTTTTTATGACTATAGCTCTGTAGTAGAGATTGAAATCTGGTATAGTAATCCCCAGCATTGCTCTTTGTGCTCAGGGTTGTTATGGCTGTCCAGGATCTTTTTTGCTTCTGTTAGAATTTTAGGAATTTTTTTCTAATTCTGTGAAGAATGTTATGGGGATTTTGATTGGCATTGCATTGAATCTATAAATGGCTTTGGGTAGATGGTCATTTTTACAATATTAATTCTTCTAATCTATGAGCATGGAAGGTCCTCCATTTTGTGGTGTCTTCCTCAATCTGTCTCTTTAAAGGTTTAAATTTTCATTGTAGAAATCTTTGGTCAGGTTTATTCTGAGATTGTTCTTTGATTTTCTGAGGCTATTATAAATGGGAGGGTTTCCATGTACTCTTTCTCCAATTACTTATTATCGGTATATAGAAAAGCTACTGACTTTTGTAGATTAATTTTTTAACCTACCCTGTTACTGAAAGTCTTGATCATTTCTAGGAGTTTTCTAGTAGAATTTTTGGCATTTCTTATGTATAATATCATATTATCTACAAAAAGGGCTAATGATCTATTCTTTTCCAACTAGTATTCCTTTTATTTCCTTCTCTTGTCTTATTGCTCCAGCAAGAGTTTCAAGCACTATATTAAAAGGGCGTGGAGATGGTGGACATCCTTTTCTGGTTCCTGATTGTAATGGGAAGGCTTCCAGTTTTTCTCCATTTAGAATGGTGTTGACTGTGGATTTGTTGTATATCCTTTCAATTATGTTGAGGTATGTTCCCTCCAATCCAATTCCCCCTAGGACTTTGAACATAAATACAGGTTGAATTTTGTCAAAAACCTTCTATGCGTCTATTGAGCTGAGGCTGTGGTTTTTGTCCTTGAGTCCATTTATAGATTTATGACATTTATTGACTTATGTATATTGAACCATCCCTGCATCTCTGGAATAAAGCCGATTTGACCATGGTGGATGATCTTTTTGATGTGTGTCTGTATGCAGTTTGAAAGTATTTTGTTGAGAATTTTTCCATCTATGTTCATTAAGGCTATGGAGAGTTTTCTTTCTTTGGTTGTGTCTTCACCTGGTTTTAGTATTAGAGTGATGCTGACTTCACAGAAGGAATTTGGGGATTCTCCCTCTGTTTCTATATTTTTGAATAATTTAAGTAGTATTGGATATAAACCTTTAAATATCTTGTAGAATTCTGGTGTGACTTCATCTGGGCCTAGGTTTTTTTAGTCAGAAGGTTTTGTTTCAATTTCTTTCTATGTTATAGGTATGTTTAAGCTGTTGATCTCTTTTTGGTTTAGCTTTGGTGAGCCCCATGATTTTAGATATACAACCATTAATTTAATAGCACATAGGTTTTTAAGTATTCCCTTATAATGTTCTGGATCTTTTCATTGTCTGTTGTGATGTTTCCCCTCTCATCTCAGATTTTGTTGATTTGGAGTTGCTCTTTCTTTCTTTTGGTTAAGGGTCTGTCTATCTTTGGGCTAAGGGTCTGTCTATCTTGTTTATCTTTTCAAAGAACCAGCTCTTGCATTCATTGATTCTTTGTGTTGTTTTCTTTGTTTCTATTTCATTAATTTCTGCTGATTTTTTTTTATTTCTTCTTGTCTGCTGTGTTTGGGTTTCATTTATTGTTGCTTTTCAAGAGTCTTGAGTTGCAATGTTAAGTCATTTATTTGTGTTCTTTCTGACTGTTTAATATAGGCACCTAGAGCTATAAACTTCCCTCTTAGGACTACTTTTAAAGTGTCCCAGAGGCTTTGTTGTGTTCTATTGTCCTTTTCATTGACTTTCAGGAATTCTTTTATTTCTTTCTTAATTGTTCCTTTGATCCATTCATCATTCAAGAGTGTGTTATTTATTCGCCATGAGTTTGTGTAGTTGCTAGGGCTTCATCTGGTGTAGAGTTTAAGTTTTATTGCATTGTAATCTAACAGAATGCATGGAATTATTTCAATTTTTTTGTCTCTGTTGAGGTTTGTTTTGTGCCCTAGTATGTGGTTGATTATGGAGAAAGTTCCATGGGGCACTGAATAGAAAGTATATTCTTTGGTCCTTGAGTAGAATATTTGGTAGATGTTTGTTAGGTCCATTTGATGTATGATACTGTTTAATTCAGATGTCTCTCTGTTTATTCTGTGTCCCATTAACTTGTCTAATGGAGACAGTGGCATATTGAAGTCCCCTACTATTAGTAAGTTGGAATTAATCTTTCTTAACATCCTATAGTACTACTTTTATAAATTTGAGAGCACCAGAATTTGGTGCATATATGTTCATGATTGTAATAACTCCTTGGTGAATTGCTCCTTTGATCAAAATGAAGCAGCTCTCTTTATCTGTTCTGTTTAGTTTCAGTTTGAAGTCTATTTTGTCAGATATTATAATTGAAACTCCTGCTTGTTTCTTGGTGCCATTTTCTTGGAATATTTTTTTCATCCTTCACCTTTAGGTAGTATCAGCCAGTCCTTGAAGCTGAGATGGGTTTCTTTCAGACAACAAAAAGACAGATTTTGTTTCTTAATCCATTCAAATAGCCTGTGCTTTTTGAATGGAGAGTTCAATCCATTGATATTTAAAGTTATTTTTGAAAGATGTGTTTTGCTTCCCTTTTAATTTCTTTTTGCATTCTTGATCTTTGTTTTTCCACAGTTATACCTTCGTTTAGTTTCTTTCTTTTGCCCCTTGGGTATAGTCATTCCTTTCTTCAGCTTTGTATTGCTTCAAGTATTCTCTGAAGGGCTGGTTTTGTGGACATGAATTCTTTCAGCCCATTTATGTCATGGAAGATTTTTCTCTTTCCTTCAACTGTAATAGACACTTTTGCTGAGTAAAGTATTCTGGGTTGGCGTCTATGGTCTTTTAGAACTGGGAATACTTTGGTCCAGGCTCTTCTGGCTTTCAGAGTTTGCATTAAAAAGTCAGCTGTAATTCTTGGGTTTCCTTTATATCTGACTTGTTTTTCTTTTACAGCCTCTGTAGTCTCTCTTTGTTCTGTACATTTAGTGTTTTTGCTATGATATGCCATGAGGAGTTTATTTCTGGTCCTGTCTATTTGGTGTTCTATGTGCTTCTCGTATTTGTATGGGCATGTCTTTCTTTAATTTTGAGAAAATTCTTCTACAATCCTGTTGAAGATCTGGTCAATACCTTTATTCTAAGATTCTTCTCCTTCCTCTATGCCTATGATGTGTAAAAATTTGGCCTTTTCATGGTGCCCCATGTTTCCTGCATACTCTATTCCTGTGTTTTTAAAAGTTTTTTCATAATCTTTACGTGAGTGGTCCAATTCTTCAATTTTATTGTCCAGTCCTGATATTTTGTTTTCCATTTCATTTGTTCTATTAGTGAGGTTTTCTCCTCTCATTTCTAATTGACTTATTGAGTGTTTCACTTCCTTCTTCATTTCAGCCTGAGTTTTCTTCAATATTTCTATTGTGAATTCTGTCAGAAGTTTATCCCTATCTTCTTTTAGTTCTCTGATTTGTTTGTGTGTTCTTTAAATTCGTTATATTCTTTGGTCATGTTTATGATTGTTCTTTTAAATTCTGTGACATGGGTTATCTCTAGGGGATTCTCATTTTAACACTCTTCTATAGGACAGTTGGTATTTGATGAGGACTGGTTTTTCATATTATTTTTTGTTGTGAATTTGGCATTTGGATTTCTTTTGTTGCTTGTGATTCTGGTGTGAGAATCAAGCTTTCCTTTGCTGAGTTGTGTTTGTTTCTGTTTGTGTACTTGATGTGTCTTGGATTTTTCTTTCTTTAAAGTTTTTTTATTTATTATTTTATGTGTATGCATGTATTGCCTGTACATAGGTAAGTGCATCCATGTTGTACAATGCCCACGGAGGGCAGAAGAGGCTGTCAGAGCCCCAGGGACTGGAGTTACGGACAGTTGTTAGCTGCCATGTGGTGCTGGGATTTGAACCCAGGTCTTCTGCAAGAACAACCAGTGTTCTTAACCACTGAGCCATCTCTCCAGCCCCCCATTGTTTTCTTTTTGGTCTAGGCCTCGGGTTCTCCTTTTTTATTTTATATTGGAGGGACCAGGTGGCTCTAGTTCAGCTACTCATGACTTCCGGCAGAGGCCCAAGTTAGGTGAGAATCTGATACTGCCAGTCTTCCTCCTGAGGTCCAGGTGCCTCTAGCCAGCATGCACAGCACAATTAGAGAAACTTGTTACATAGAGGCTGGATTCAGGCCTTCTCAGGCAGTCTGCCAAATTCTGGGCCCCTACTAAAGGTCAGGGAAGCCTAGTCCTGCAGTGGGAGGGCCTGTAGATGGTCCCAAAGTAGGTGGCATGCCATGATTTGGAGAGCTTACCAACACATGGAGCTAAGAGCGTAGTCCAGAGATCTGGAGTGGTAAGAGCAAAAGGGGCCTGTGCCCAAGGCTAGAAGAACAGGATGTGGGGTCCGGTAAACTGGAGTTGCTCAGGCTATAGGGAAGCCAAGGTCCAGTGGACAGGATCAGACTTACCAGGGAGGAAGGCTGATTTCCAGAATCTAAGACAAGTTGTAGGTGGGGCAGCCAGGGCAGAAGGCTGATTTCAGGACTGCAAAGGCAGGTTGGGAATGGGGACATCTTGTGAAGGTTCTAAGAAACTAGATTGAAAATTTGAGCTGGTCTGAGTACAGGGGATCAGGATACAATGGGTTCAGAGCTAAGAGAGTAGTCCAGAGATCTGGGGTGCTAAGAAGAAAAATGGGCCTGTGCCCAAGGTTAGAAGGAGAACAGGATGTGAGGTCAGGGATTTTGGAGTTGCTCAGGCTGTAAGAAAGTCAAGGCCCAGTAGGCAAGATCAGACTCACCAGCACTTAAGATTTTTAAGACTGACTGACTGATTAGAACCTCAGTGATTGTGAAGAGTTGCATTATTCTAGGATTTTTAGCTCCCTTAGCTGCGATTCATTGTCCACTTCTGTGTTTGACCTAAGATCGATGTATCTTTAAGGTAAATCCTTTTGGAATACCCTAACAGACCTACCTTCTGCTAAGCCAAAGCTAAGAATATCATCAGGTAGTATCTGAAATCTGTAGCATAGATCTCCCTCCTTTGCTGTAATCTATCTACCTGATGATTCCACCAATGTGTTTTTTAAATACCTTAATTTATGTTTTTTTTTGTTCTGTAACTATAAAATCTTCATAAAACTGTTACTACTTTAGAACATGATATTTGGGAGAATCTGAACCCATGCTCCCAGGTCATGGTTACTCATATTTGGCTCCAGAATAAACTGTCATTTATTCCCTTTGAGTTCTGTCTTGGGTTTTGGTAAACAACAGGATGTTAGCAACCGATGTCTCTCTATTGCAACTGAGTCCTAAGAGATGGAGATAATTATAAAATGATTATTACAACTACTTCCACTTTTGTTTTTTATATAGAAGGAGGAAGAGGCAAAGTACCTTGTAACCTAATAGTCAAAATCATAGTTTGTGGCTACTGGCCTGAACATTCGATTATTACTTAGATACAACTGCTACTGCTTTTGTGCTGATTTTGTTACCTCTCTTCATTCTTGTCCACTTCTGTGAATGTCAGAAGTGGCAGTTTGTGTAGCAGAAATGTCATGAGATTGGGAATCAAGTTCTTCAAACTTGAACAAATTGGTTTTCCTCTTGGAACCTTGACTTATTTTCTGGTGTCAACTTAAATAATGAAAGAAAATTCACCAAAGAATAATATGTATAATAATATGATAATAAAAGAACATTGCAATGAGAATGCATGGGCCATATTGGATATTGGAGTTTGCTGGGCACCCCCAGAGATTCAAGGTTCTTGAACCTCAGAACAAGGAATTGGACAGATGCATGTGGACAGTAGCAGAAGTGAGGGCAGTTGATCAGAAAAAAAATGCATTTCTATGGGAGGAAATGGGCTGGGCCTGGAGAAAGTTCAGCAGATCAAGCATCCATGCTTATACAAAGGATGTGGCTTCTATGACACATAGTAGGGGCTTTTTGAGGTCTTTGCTTAGGGAGGGTTTTCCAGCTCATTTGCACAGTACAGGCTTTCTCAAGCATGTTCTGTTACATAGTTCTGCACTCAAGTTCATACATCATATGTCTCACTGGCATGTTAAATCTCCCTTCTTAGTATTATAATGAGTCACGGGTCATTCACCTTTGCACACTCTGGAGTGTCTCCACATCTGTACCACTGACTCTAGCCAGTAGAGTAGGCTTTATGTTGAAGGGTAGGTTTCAGCCTTCCTCTTTACCAACAATTTTTGTCTCATTTTTCTTATATGATAATTTTGGAGCCTTTTTATAAGGCCTTCTGCACATCACTCTGCCCTCCTCTTCTGTCTCAGTATGAGCTATGAATGACAGTTTTAAAAGATAAAAATAAGGAAGATTTCATTAGCTGTTTTAAAATAATAATCCTAAACCATGAGGATTAATAACCAGGGTGTTGATGTCAGGTTAAGGTGAAGCAGCAGCTGCCAGGCAGATGTCCTTGCATCATCAGCACCATCATCATCATCACCACTTACAAGGTTGCATTGGCCTTTGAAAAGGCTATGGTTATAGCAGCATCTTCATGACAGCCACCATCAGGTAATCAGACATGAGAATCCTTTCTTCATAACTATTTGCTTTATTTATTTTTTGCTATGCTTGACATAATGACTACCTTTTGATTATGACAACTTTCACACCCAAAACATAGAGACAAAATTGGATTGTCTTTCAGGATTCAATGTGATAATAGTCAAGTAGGCTTGGGCAGGTCCCCAGGAATGAGAGACAATATTTTCTGCTTCTTCCCTGTTCCTCTGGCCAAAAGCTCAAGGTCAGAAAGAATCAAGAGGCAAGACAATTTAGAGCCAAGAACCCAAAGACAAGAATTCCTTCTTTCCTCTTTGTTCTTCTAAGGTATACTTAGCCCTGCAATTTCTTGCTAGAATTAGGCCTATTTTGAAGAAGGAGGTATACTGGAGAACACTAGAGATTCTAGAATTTTTCTTTGCAGTTATATAAAATAAAAATATTTGGAATGGTTGCATAAATGTCCATTTGTTACTATAACTTCATACTTTATCTTCATTTCTGATTGCTATTTAATCAGCAATAGGTTGGAACACTTCAGCTTTTTGTTCCTCCCTCGGTTAAGCAAGTAATGACCCATAAACAAACACTTAAATAAGCACCATTTAAAGGGACCTTTTCATTCTTTTGTATGTTGGGTTATTTCATGATGTAAATAAGTCCACCCAATAATTTGCAAGTAGGATAGTCACAGACTTCATTTCCCTATTCTGTTTAGACTATAATTGCACACGATACACTATATATTAGTTTCTACTGCTACTGTAATAAATTACTACAGTTGATGGCATAAAACAAAACTTTGTTTCTTATCACTTCACACTTTTGTATGTTAGAAGTCTTATTCAGGAGGATTCAGTTCCTCACAGAACAAGGTGTGGCCCAGATGGATGTGCTTTGAGAAGGTCCAGGAAAGAATCTATTTTATCTAGTTTTTCAAGTTGTTGGCTGAATTCAGTTCATTGTGCTTACAGGACATTGAGTAAGAGCTACAATCCTAGTCACTGAAGATGAGGCACGATAGAAAGAGAAAAATAAGAGGACATGAGTGTTTAATGTGCATGGGCCTGTCCCTTTAAGATGACAATCACTCCTGAAGAAACCAGGCCACACCCCTCTTAGAATTTATAGGCCTCTGCTCTGAGGATTGAAACACAGTGATTTCTGGGATCATACACAGGACAGAGGAGACCTAACCACACCTGACTCGATGTCCACATTTCTAAATGACTTCTGGAATGATGATCTTGTAAACAAATATTCCTCCCTCTCTCTGCAGTCCCTGACTGAGTTGTCTGGCTTCCAATGGTCCATAACTAAGCCATACATTATCCTAGAACACTTACACCCTAGGGAAATGTAAATGTTATAGAAGAAAGTCCTTCCTTTAGTTCCCTAGATTCCAAGACACCTTCCCAAGTCACCCATAGCTATAGCAGAAGATGTGAATAAAGGCCCCTCTTTTACCTGAAATTCACCTCCGTCACTGTCTATTGAACTATCTCCCTCTCCACCCATCATCCCTGCTATTTCTCTGTTTAACACTGGGAAAGGATGGTGCTGGAGAGAAGGCTCAGTGGTTAAAAGAGCTTCCTTCTGTTTAAAAGGACCTGAACCTGGTTCCCAGCACCCACATCAGGTCAGGTTGAAGGGCTCACAAGCACTTATAACTCTAGCTCCAAGGACTCTGACACTCTCTTCTGTCCTAGAGGGGAATTGCCCCCGCCCCCACCCCACCCCACACACAAGAACTGCTGTGAAGATAGTCTGCAGAGACAAGGATCTCTTTTTCTGAGACATGCCTCCAACAAGAGTATGAAAACAACTAATGAACTGTGTTTAAGACCAAAAGTGTGAGTTTACCATTATCAACATGCCTTTCTGGTCTATAAGCCTGTATTTTTCTATGAAAAGCCCACAAACACGATTGGAACCATGACCACAGTCAAAATCGATTTCTTGTCCTCTTTGTGACCTATAAGTAGTGAGAATTCCCTTGACCATTTTTAACCTGTATTCCAACTTATATGTAAGTCTTTTCTTAGCTACAAACCTATCCAATGTACCTGCAAACTACTTTATAACATCATTTACAAAAGAAAATGCCTTTGGATAAAAATACAATAAAATATTTTAATCCTTTAAAATAAGATACAGATCATGTTCTTTGAAGAACGTTACCTCACATGACACAGAATTATACAGATGCCACAAAGGTGCTGCTGAGGCACTTGAGGCATCCCTCGCTTTTTTAATGCCCACACTTAAATCAAGGCATGTGTTACCTTTTCTTTAATGCACCTCAACTTTGTTTCCTATTGATATGATCTGAATGCTTTTCCCTATGGCATGAGTTGAGATCCTGGCTACACATGAGTGGAGGTCTCTGGGAAGCAGTAGACTACTTAGCTGGAGATATGGAGTTTGCCTCCTGCTGCCTCTGACAAGACCACACACTATCTTTCCCATGTGGCCTTTTATGTTTTCAAACAATCAACGGTGCATTGAGTACTCCTGTGCTGGATAGCTTTAGTTGTCAACTTGGTACACTTGGGTAGAGGGGACCTCAAATGGGGAATTTCTTCACTAAATTGGCCTATGGCCTTGTCTGTAGGACATTATCTTGATTTTCGAGTGGTATAGGAGGGCTCAGCCCTCTGTGGGCAGTGTTACCCCTGGACTGATGGTTTTGTATTGTATAAGAAAGCCAGCTGAGCACAGGCCAGGGGAGTAAGCCAGTAAGCAGCACTCCTCAATGGTTTGTGCTCCAGGTTCCTGCCTTGAGTTCCTGCCTTCGCTTCCCTTGATCATGGACTCTGCTTGTAAGCCAAATAAACCCTTTCCTCCCCAAGTAGGTTTTGGCCAGTATGTTTTATCACAGCAATGGAGAAGCAGACTAGAACACCTTTTCTTTCATACCTCTGCTTTCCCTTCCTGCCAAATCTTAAAGAAAAAAAAAAATACTCACTGATGTTTGGGAAAGCCTAGCTCAACAATTGATCATGGAGGCTCACACACCATGTTTTTGCTCTCCTCCATCTCCTCCTCCAAGGACTGCTCTTGTAAGATACATCCCTAGGCAAGAAACACTGAAAAACTGGATAGGAGGAGACAGAACCAGTGACATCAGAGTAAGACATTAAATAAAAACAAGTATGTCTCAACAATTTAGTTTTTCAAGAACTAGGGAGAATGAGGCAGGAGGATCATGTGTTTAAACCAATCTGAGCTACATAGGCAATCCCCGTCTACAAACAAATAAATGAATGACTAAAGCAGAGTAAGACACCTTTTATCAGAATCCTCACAATAGGCACAAGCACCACAGCAAGAGGATTTTGTCATGGGGAAAAGTTTGACTTAACTGCAAATTCGGCAAGGCCAAGAAAGGATTTAAAGCTAAGGAGAATTTTGGGTTGGTGGATGAAAATGTAAGAGGAAGAAGCAGTAACAAAGGGGACCCTGACTACACCAAGATAACAGGATTCTTGCTGAAGACAAGACATGACATCACCTGGGCAGTAGTGGAAGATATATGGAAAGTTATCAAATATCCAGAATGGGGGCTTTCTGCTAAACTGATTTAGCTGTCCTTGCTAAGCTCATTTTGTTGGATATGCACAGAAGGTCGGGAGCCCGATAAAGCTATTCAAGCAAAGAATCTGAACTGCGCAAAGAAAATCTTGTGCATCTAAAAACTTGTGCTTGGATCAGTTCTGCTCAAATAGTCCTTCCATTTCAAAGTCAACTGTACAATATAATATAATGTAGTCATAATGTCATCACACAGTCATAGGTTTTCAAGGAATCTTGAGTACCATTCCTGAAAATTCTGTCCCCAAATGTATTATTAAATAAAAATTATAAAGAGCCATTGATTTGGACTAAGCTAGCTCTACTATAGCCTCAAAGGACCAGACAAAACTAAAAGAATCAGCAATGCTAAAGTTCAGGCTCACCAAACAAGTGTCATCTGACCTTCCAAGAAATTGGGATTAGAGAAACAACAGCCGTAGCCGTGTTCCTGAAAAGGCCAATTTGAATAGGTGTGATGGTGAAATCTCCTCTGTTTGAACTATGCACAAAAGGTCACTCGAAATAACCTCATGTAACTAGTCAATCGTTTTCCTACTGTTCTCTTTCCTTTTCCCTATGGTGGGGGGAGTGGCCAATGTGATGTTTTGTTCTTGGTTTCTGTCTATGTTCAGTCTATCAGGACACTGACTCTTTCTATGAAAGTGTTGCTCACTTCTAGAATCAGAAATAAACTGGATTGAGATCCTGAAACTAAATTTGTTGTAATGCTGTCCTTTAACACTCTCTGCAGAAAAAAAAAATGGCTTCATAGTCTGCATCTGCCCCTGTCTGCCCTTCCCTCACTGCTCTTGAGAAAGATGTATCCCTAGGCAAGAAAAACTGGGAAATCGGATCAAAGTAGAGAGAGTATCAGTGACAGAGCAAGAGATCAAATAAAAATGGGACTTTCTCAACAATTTTCTCAAGTTAACATCACTGAAAAATATGAGCCTCTGCCACAGGGATGAACTCAAGTTCTGAAGAATCTGGCTGGGACCGGGAGGAACAGAGACAAACCAAAAATTTCCCTGTGAGAGAAAGAAGTCCTAGGTGGTGCTAGAATACAGTTGTAATACCAAGAAGTCCAGGGACCTTCACTCCTTCACACAGCATCCTGATAGGTTGATAACTTCAAATCAAAGGAATTCAAAAGCACCAGATACAAGGAGAGGCTTTGCCCATATGTGTTAACTGAACATAGTAGGTTTGCCCCTTGATACAAAGTCCATCAACAAAACCAGAAGATAAACAGTGAAGAAACACTTCTGTTACATACAGTATACTATGATGTACACATATGTTTGTGTTTTTTTTTAATAGACTATGCTTGTTGCACAAAGAGCAGGCGTAGCCTACATTATCAACTGAAGGCACACACAACCGCAGCTAGAAGGTGGGTATCAAGTTCCAGAGAGCAGCAACCAGCTTCGGCTGCAAAGAGCTGAGAAAACAAAAGGCTAGAGGCTGGGAAGACATGAGTTTGTAGAACCGCAGGCTTCAATCATTCAAAGATTTCCCAAGAACCACCAACAGTTATTAGCCCCTTCTTCTGAGGTACCACCTAGAATGCTGTTGTAGTTTGCTTTCTAGCAGCTAGAGAGAGAATGATTTCCCCCCAGATGTGCTAACTGAATATAGGGTGTTTGCCTCTTGATGTCAGAGAAAAGCCCGTAGACAAAACCAGAAGACAAACAGTGAAGAAACACTTATTACTTGCATAGCAAGTAAATAATGTACTAGACGGAATTCTCAACTCGGTTCCTTCGAAAACCAAGAAAGCAAGGGACTTTGTGGGGAAATGAGCAGCAAGCCCCAATCTTAGTCGAAGAATTATTGGCAGCTGATTATTGCTGGATGAGGAAGAGCTGATCTCAAAGGAAGGTACTCTAGATAGGCTGACTAAACCCCAGTGGATGTACTTGCACTGAGGGACATCTCAGGACACCAACTTTACATAATAGGCCTTGACACAAATGACAGAATATATGAACTCCAGTGAGGGGGTGAGCTATGGGAGAGTGCCAAAGGGGGAGGGGGAAGGGAGAACTAAGATGATTTTATGTATGAAATACACAAAAATCTCAATAAAATGAAATTATGTAAAAAAGGTTAGTTATCATGGCTGGTTCCTTGAAGATTTTCTGGGGGAAAGAAGAGAAGAAAAAGGAGTAGGAGCAGCAAGAGGCACAGGAGGAACATGAGGAGGAAGAGGAGGAGGAGAAAAAGGAAGAAAAGAAGAAATAACTTTGTGTTATCAGTCACTTAAAAGAAAGCATCTTTTCCCTGAAAATACAGGTGATTGCTCTTATAAGTAACAGGCTAGTGATTAGCAATATCTCTTTGTCTGCTTTAAATCTAGACTCACCCAGAAAAAACACAATTATTTCTGGTCCCTTTCCTGAGTTTTCATTTAACTCTTGTCTTGGAGCAAAAGATTGCAGTTTGTCAATACGCCTAGACAGATTTTTGTTACACACTAGTGTCTTCCATCTCAAGTTTGAGCCCATTCAGTATTCCAAAGGCAATGATTCACAATCTATTGTATGTCCTGTGGGCTCAATGGACTTTTCCTCAAGCTCATTGAATTCTACTACATCTTGTATTATTCCTTTGAAAATTGCCAGCATTCCCCACTCTTCTCTGTTCCAGTGGAAAGGGATTTTTACAAAACACCAGAATCATATCTGGCTAGTGGGCAATCACACTATGTGGTTGCCTCTGTACCTGTAATAAATATGCATGCCTTTTCACCTACTTAATCCGTCTATTGTCAGTTAATTGAAGCAAACCTTCAGAAGATAGAAGGAAGGCCATTCCTGTCATCCCTACACCTGATAATCTTCAATGACTGGGGCAAGAATGCACGGTTTGTTTATTGACTACTAGATTAAGAGGGATAAACGGTTATTGTGAAAACTGGCAGGTAAGCAAGTTCTTAGTTAAAACTAGATGCATATTTCTTTACATACTGATTTACAAATTTATCTTAATTATGTATGCATATTTTAATGTATGTCCCAGTGTATTGTACCTAAAGCTGAATAATTTAGTAAAGTCTTCTATGTGCAGGCAGGCAAAACCTTCCTAATTCACAGGATATCGAGTAATCAGATTGTCTTTCCTAGTCCCGCTATTCATTTTGCAGTAGAGACTGAGTGCTCACCTTGTGCCAGACACTGGTATGGATCAGTGCACAAGATGTTCTCACAGAATTTGCATTCTAAGGTGAGTGGCTGTAAGAATGACTTTTACAATATGGACATACTCTGGATAAATGACTATTACCTAACCCTGTAACCAAAAAGTAAATCTTATTTTAGCTAGTTTATAATGTAGAAAAGCTCACTGAGCCTTGAAGTCCTCTCGTAACCTAAACATGACTTTAATTCCTCATGACCCTTTCTTGTCTTGAGCCTGGACTAATGCATGCATGGGTATGTGTATGCTGAATATCAAACACACTGCAAGCAGTGATTATTCCTTGAAAACAGCAAATATATGAAGATTATCCATTTTGTGTTACAAACAATAAATGGGATTCAACTGATAACATTGGTTTATGGTTGTGTGTATATTTTGGTCTCAGTCTCGGGATCAGAAAGGGCAAAATTCTCTAAAAAGAAAAGGCAAAATTCTTGGATAAGGGTCTGACCTCTAGTTCCTCATTTCATGGTAGATATACTGCTTCCATAAAAGAGAGAGCATTCCCTTGTTCTAAGGCACAGGTCTGAGAAACTTCTGAAGAAGCAGGTTCCCAGTAGTTCACATCTGCTCTTGGCCTTGAAATGGATGCCTAGAGTCAGCTGGGTCTTAACAAGGCATTGCGACTGCAGTGTGGGGTCCCATAATAAACACTGCGAGTGGTCACACAGCTGTAGCTACTCCTGGACATGAGGAGCAGAGTTGGGGCCTGCAAGATAGTCACTCTGCCCAAGGCAGACACTCATCTGGCTGTCTCTGAGGGTCTGCTCCTGTACTGAGTGCTCCATTTCCTCATGCCAATTCAAGCTCACCTGAGCCACATCCCAACAGGAAGATTTAATGTAGAGACAGCAAGCTTTATTTGGGGGATATATGAGCTTCTTGTCATTTGAAATACATACCAAAATTCTGTCTTGCACAGGACTTTGAGTAAGATAGTGATTTGAGCACAGGGGCCTAACTGCCTTTCTCTCTATTAATTCCATTAGGAGGATTGATAGGTAATAAAAACAGGGAAAATTTTCATTAGGCCTGGGTTGCCATCAAAGTGAAAAATAAACTTGAGGAATTTCTAAATTATACTGCATTTTCATCCAGGGGAAAATAAAAAAGCAGGCCTGAATCTCCAGAGAGTCATCAAGTAGGCTGGTAAAGCACAGTCAAACGGGCACTCCCTCATGAGCAAACTTTGGAAAGCGAATTTGACAAATCTTTTCTGTTTGATATCCACAGATGCCAGAGGAAAGAATTCTGATGGGAGCAGTTGGGAAATGCTCTCCCGAGCTTAGCGGAGGAGGTAAAAATGTAAGGAAATGGCCCTGCTCCCAGCAAGAAGGAACAAACCCACTCCTGAGATCACAGTATGTCCACACAGAGCAGTGAGAAAATCTCCACCCCTCACTCATCACAAGAGGAGTAAGGTTGGGAGGCAGGACCAGCCCAGAGAGCAGCTCTCCTCTTCTACTCGTTTTTGACAAGGGCAGATGCTATTGGAAAGTGATTACCCGGTGTCACAAGCTATGAGCTGGAGAAAACAGCCAGAGCAGTCAGACTGGGCTGTTCTCTGACAATGAATACCAACAGCAACAATAGCCCCATTTATCAGATGAGAAAACTTAGGCACACACACAAGAATCTTTCTACCTATATATAGTGTGATTTAGAACTAGTATTCTTCCACCGAGGAAGCTAGCCCTGGTACTATATCATCAAAAGGAGATAATGACTGAGATTAGACTATGCCAAATATCCCATTTTAGCAATGGAGAATTTTGAGCCCCAAACCACTAAGAACCAGCAAATACAGAAACATCTTATCTGAGCTTCCCTTAACTGACCACAAGCAGAGACTTTGCTGCTGGACTGCCATAAAGCCTCCTGGGGGTTTTCATTTTAAGTCTGCACCCAGATAAGTTTGTATAAGCAGATCTTACCTTCCTTTAGCTGCTTCCCTGTATGCACCTTCACACAACTTATTGTGCTTAGACATTTCTTTGTCTAGTTACTTTTCCATAGTTTATTAACCATCATTAAAATAATATAACACAGGGCTAGAGAGATGTCTCAGTGATTAAGAGCACTGGCTGCTCTCGCAGAGGACCTGGGTTTGATTCTTACACCCACATGGCAGCTAACAACTGTCTGTAACTCCAGTTCCAGGGGATAAGACTCCCTCTGCTGACCTCCCTGATCGTTGTACAACATGGGTGCACCTACCTACTTGTAAGCAATAAATTTAAAAAATTAGTATATAACCTTCCTAGTCCAAACACTTCTGAAATTTTTATTTATTTTTATATATTTATTATTTTTATTTTATGCATATGCATATGCTGCCTGTGTGTATGTAAGTGTACCTGTGTCATGTAATGCCTGTGAAGGTCAGAAGAGAGCATCTGATCTCCTGGAATTGGAGTTAAGGACAGTTGTTAGCCTCCATTTCGATGTTGGGACTTGAACCCAGGTCCTCTGCAAGAGCAGTTAGTGTTCTTAAATGCTGAGCCATCTCTCCAGCCTGAGATGATAGTATTGGAATGTCAGGAGGAAGAGAGTCTTTGTCCCGTGTCTGATCCCTTAAACAGGGAAAGAGAATCCCAGGAAGGGAGGAATGTTTCACCAAGGGTCAACTCTCACCAGTGCAGTGTGTTCTCAATGCCACCGTGAAGGAGCTGACTAGTGTGGGTGTGGAGCAACCAAGTGTCTGGAAGCTAACCACAAGTGTGAGACAAACTGGTCAGTACCATCCAAAGAAAGAAAAGAATGGGTAGCAATTAGAATGTAGAGACAAAAACCCTCTTGCTCTCAAAGGCAAGATGTCTATCAGGATGTTTAGAGCATGAAAGGAGAGATCCAGAGAGAAACAGCTCTGGGTTCAAATGCCCCTTTCCTGTTTATTGCATAAGGAACTAAGAGGAGGTTGCCTGATTTACCTGAATGTCAGTCTCATGTGTGCATGTGTATGTGTGCATGTGCATGCATGTGTGTGTGTGTGTGTGTGTTGTATGCATATGTACATGTTCATGTCTGAGTACACAAGTATGTGGGGCTGGTGCACATGCCCATGTATGCAGTACACACAAAGAGGTAGCAGGTAGTGTGGGTATCATCCTCTATCATTGTCCGCTTTATTGTGTGTGTACGTATATGTGTAATGTATATATGTGTCCATGTGGGTGTGTATACTACTGCTTGCAGACACCCATGTGTGCATACTTGTGCATGTGGAGACCAGAGATCAACTTCAGGTGTCTTCCCCTATTGCCTCCCAATTTGTTTATTGAGATAAGGCCTCTCACTGGACGAGAAGTTCACTGATTCCACTAGGCTGGCTAGTCAACGAGCTCTAGGGATCTGCCTGTTTCTGCCATCCCTACATCCCCAACACTGGGGTTATAGCTGACTGTTGCCACCCAGTTTTTTTGTGGGTGCCTGGGATTAAAACTCAGGTCCTCATGACTGTGTGGTAAGCACTTTACCAAATAAACCATCTCCCTAGTCCTGGACTCTCAGACTCTTCTGACATATGAATACTACAGTTTTCTATCTTGCATGTTGGCACAACAGTGAGACATTATGGGTATGCTAGTCAAGTGCACACATAGACGCAGCCTACTCTCATTCTCTCCAGTCTCCAGTTTATTTTCTGCACAACAACACAGCACTCAAAGGATTTTTTTTTTTTTTTTGGTCTTTTTGAGACAGGGTCTCCCCGTAGCCCCAGCTGTCCTAGAACTATGTAGACCAGGCTGGCCTTGAATCACAGAGACCCACCTGCCTCTGCCTCCCATGTGCTGGGATTAAAGGTGTGCGCCACTACGCCCAGCCCCAAAGGATCTTTTTATATCATAAAGATAAGGCTTTCTTCGTTTCAGCCCTTCATTGGCTCACCATTGTGCTGGAAACAAATCCACCTCTGCCCAGGCCTCTTGCTCCAATGTCATCGTCACCATCCTCTCCATCCCTCATTGTCTCTACTTGCCAAGTGTGAGCCCAGTAGGAATTTTGCATATGCTGTTCCTTGTTATGCAAAACTCTTTCTCAGACAGTCTCATGGCTCATCCCTCTGTTCATCAAGAGTTCTACTCAGAGTAAACTTATAACCATACTTTGTCCTGAGCATCCTATCAAAAGTGATGATTCATTTATGCTGGACCTCCTTATCCCACTTTATTCTCCTTTTTAGAAACTACCTTATATTTATTTATGAACCCTCTGTTTTGTCTTTTCTTTTTTTAACATAACTGGTTTATAGGGCTTGCTAACAGAGCATAGGGTTGGGGTTTATTTAAAGAAGAGTGGGTGCCCTCCCATTTATGGTTGCACTGGAAAATAAACACTCAAATATAATATTGTCACTTCCTGAAAATGGCTAGAAAGGTGCCTCATGGCATTCTCATCTTATATATCCTTAGTCCCTCCCCTACATGCAGCTAAGGTCAACTGTTTGGGTGGAAGGGGTAACTGACTCTCCCACTGACTCCTTGACAAGCATGGGAAGGAGGTGTGGCTATAGCTTGCCAGCATAGTGGTCAGAGGACACTTAAAGTTAACACTTTACCCCTTCCTCCAGCTCTTACATTCTTTCTACCAACCTGTTCTGCAAAAATCCCTGAGCATTGGAGGGGGTGATAAGTGTGGGATGATCTTCCTCCCATTATGGCAAGGCACTGAACTTTTGGATCTTTGCATCATCTATTTTCCATGGGTTGTTGGCCCATTTCGGTGGGATTACATCTACTATAAAAACACAAACAGCAAGAAGCAAGAACATCTAAACAGTGGCTGCTATAATAATCTATGAGTGTGAACACAAATGCTTGGATGGTACTTTAGCAGGTGCATCACATCCATCTAACAAAACAATTGTAGTGGCTTCCCCACTGGGGCCTATATCCTCCCCTACCACAAGGGGTTGGCCTGGTCTACAGTACCAGATGTGTGTTCCACCTCTAGGATAAGGCATTATATCCAACCAAAAATTTTCTGGTTGTACATATACTAGACACTCCACTATTGCACCAGCTGAAACAACTTGTTTGACATGTCAATAGTGCAGTATGCAGGGTCTGACATTGAGCAGAATTTAGGGGACAGTTCTCCCCCAGCCATCTACATGTTGCCTTCTGGCACCATGAAAGCCACCTACCCAGTGGCAGAGAGTTTCCAGCTTAGTCCAAGGTTGATTTCTTCCTCCCATCTCACATCATGTGGTGTCTTCAGCAATAAGGTTTTACCATCCACTTTCGGTATACAGCAAACATGATTGGCAATGGTCTTTATTGTTTTGGGGACTTCTAGGGCCATGCTGGTCAACAGCTCATAGGGGGGCAACCCACCTCTGGCACTGGGATTTGCATTTAATGGCTTCTGATAGGGATTTCTTCCATCCCCATAGGGTTCCTTTTGTGCTTAAGGCCTATTTATTTACTTATTTACTATGTATAGGGAGAAATTTCTCCCCTTCCCCTTTAACTACCCCCTTTTAAATTTTTTTTAAAGTTTTTATTTTTATTTTTTGGTGGTGATTTTTTAAAAAAAAATTTATTGAGCTTTTGTACATTACAAACATCAGTTCTTAATCAAATTTAGACCCCCTCCCCCATCCATGCCTCCTCCAAAATGCCCTATCCAGTCAAGCATTTTTACTCAGATACCCTTCAGTGCAAATTCATCCACTGGAGTCTAGTCAACCTATCTAAAGATTGAGTAAAGCCTACTCTCCCTCACCAAGTAGTAATCAGTCTCCAATAATTCCCAGACTAGGGCCAGCATGCCACCCATTTCTCTTGCTCCATTCTGGGCCTTTGTTTAATTGAGTTGTCATGGGTCCTGTGCTCTATGCCACCATTGCCACAAGTTCACATGTGCAAGTTTTCAGTGGTCTGAAAGTTTCTGCTTCCCTATGTTCATGAACCAGATCTGGCTCTTACAATCTTTCTGCCCCCTCTTTCAGAATGATCCTAGAGCCATGGGTGGGTGAGGTCTAATACAGGAGTCCAATCTAGGGACATACACTCTACAGTCTCTTATTCTTTAAAACACGGTCAGTTGTAAAAAGCCTCTGTAGATCAAAAGATGCAGTGAAGGAAGTGAAGAGAAAACCCACAGAGTGGGAGGAAATCTTCACCAGCAATACATCTGACAGAGGTTTAACATCCAGAATATATGAAGAACTCAAGAAAACAATCAAAAAAGCATGTAACCCAAATAAAAGATGGGCTAAGGATCTGAACAGAGAATTCTCAAAAGAAGAAATAAAGATGGCTAAGAAGCATCTTTAAAATGTGTCCAACATTATTAGTAATTAGGGAAATGCAAATTAAAACCATTTTAAGATTTCATCTTGCCCCAGTCAGACTGGCTAAGATCAAGAGAACAAATGATACCAAATGTTGGAGAGGATGTGGGGAAAGGGGAACACTCATCCACCACTGGTAGGATTACAAACTTATGCAACCCCTATAGAAAGCAGTGTAGATAACCCTTAAAAAACTAAAAATGAACCTACCATTTCACCTAGTTTTACCCCTCCTTGGCATATTCCCAAAGGACTCATCCTATTGCAGAGACACTGTACATCCATATTTGTTGCTGCTCTTTTCACAATAGCTAAGACATGGAAGCAACCTAAGTGTCCCTCAACTGACAAGTGAATAATGAAAATGTGGTACATTTACACAATGGATTTCTACTCAGTGGTAAAGAAAGATAAAATCATGAAATATGCAGGTAAATGGATAGAACTAGAAACTGCTATGCTAAATGAAGTAACACAGACTCAGAAAAACAAATGACGTATGTTCTCCCTCATATGTGGATCCTTGGACCAAATACTTATAAGTGATTATATATCCAGACACAACTACAGAACCAGGATAATAAAAGGGAACCAGGGAGGTAAAGGAAAATGAATAACCTGAGAGAAAAGAACAGTAGGAAACAGGTGTTACTAAGGGAGAAATGGATAAAATGGGGTTATTTAAATGGGAGGGGGGTTATGGAAGGAACCTTGGGGATAAAGGGAAAGAAGGCACTCAAGAGAGGTAGGACCATAGGAGAAGGGCATTATCAAGGGAAAAATGTGGGCACTTTAAATGAGGGAAAACATGGTGGAAGGGTTAAACAGCGACAGAGAGGAAGGAGAGAGAAATAATGCCTAGCTAGTTTTAAAAAGCCAAGAGAACTATATTAGTCCATCAACCTACTGACAAATTATATATACATTTTCTCTACATGAGTCTGTGTGTATAGCTATAGGCTACATAACAAGAAACAGTACCAGACAGGTGATACCTTCCCTTGAGTTCACCAGGGTGGTCAAAGAGACTCCCAAAATTACTCAGGCTATTGCCACAGCTCTTCGTGGCCTCCCAGAACTTGAAGGTAAGACCCTACTACTGAAGACAGAACATAGTTCAGACACAGAATTTGGAGCAATATACCTGAAACTCACCTGAATCCACTTCCCCTGAAGCCTAGCTCTCGTAGCTTTGGAGAGCACCATGAAGGTGCCGAGGGAAAACATCAATGGATGATCCAACACCAGTTTCAAGACCAAATAACCACATCAATGGCCAGCACAGCACACGTCATTGGTGCAGTAGTGGCACTCTTATCTTGGGGGCTTACCTTTGAGTGAACTAAATGTCCACTCAAAGGGAGGAAACTCAAGTGTTGTAATGTGAACATAACCTAATACACATGGCTGGAGTGGAGTAGCCATAAATGATAGAGAAAACCCCAAGACTGTTATATCGCTAGACTAAAGGAAAAAAAGAAAAAAAATCTTGGTCAGCTGTGGCCTTTTGTTTGCATCACACTCCATTGCATAAGGAAGCTCCACTGGTGAGAGTTGAGGGATGCACTAGTTTTCTCTCTACCCCCTGTTCTGCTATGTTCCATAGGCCTTAAGTACAGTGGTTCCACTGTAGATCTGTCACCTAGGACTGAGAATCTCTCAGGCATATATTCTCTGTGTCTGACTAGTTGGGGAATTCTGCAGTCGCCTCGCCTCCGTCTGTTGTAAAAAGAAGTTTCTTTTCTTTTTTCTTTTCTTTTTCTCTTTTTTTTCCTATAACAAATTGTGGGTTCCAGTTAAGACCAATGCTGACCAAAGAGATAATAAATGTAAAGTATTTATCCTTCTGTTTTTCTATTTTTCATCCTCTCATATCTATAGAGTCTCATTTCTGAAAAAATGAGAAGCAAAGCTGTGTTTTTGTAGCGGATAGAGTCAAGTCACCTGTGGCTACTGCAGCACCATCAACTCCACCTGTTAAAGCTGCTCCAAGCACATCTGTTCTGTCTACTTACCCCTCTGTGTCTTCACCACATGCATCCTTCTGAGCTTTGCACTCAATTCCCAGGCTAGAAGGAAGCTGAAAGTAACAGATTATAGCCCTCAGCGCCTGCCTTGTCTTTGGAGCTAGAGCTCCAATCTCCAAGCAAGTGCTTAAGTGTGACTGTGTGCTTTGCAGCCAGTGGCTGGTATCTTTATAGGTACCTGATAAGCTTTATGATCCTTTATGGCACTCGATACATAATAAATAATAATATACTGACAGATGATTACTGTATGACTGCTCCTATGATGAACCACTCAGGAGGAAATAATAACCAGGAGAAAACAGAAAAGCAAACAAAGAAACAATCTGTTGTGTTGCACCTAAAAAAAATCTAGGAACATGGAGAGATTCATCAGAAATTGAAATATTTTTTTTTGACAAAGCCACAGGGATAATAGTTATATTTAAACAGGCCTTTTCTACACAGCTTCACAGGGCTCTGCCTGAATACCATTCTCCAGCCTCACCCCATTCTCAAGTCATAACAAAGCAGGTAAGGCCACACTGGGGCCAAGGATAAGGCTTGAAACCATGAGTCAGACGCATTATATCCAGGAGAACATGTTTTCTTTCTGAATCCAGCAGGCCAACAATCAGACACTCAGAAATGGACAGTAGTGTAATAATGAGCTATGTGATTTTTTTTAACATACACTACTCAATAAGTATGGAAGTATTATATAGTTTTTGTTCCAGTACACAGAACGTTACTGGATGTCTGAATGTCTAACTGCAACAAAACACATGGTACAGTACCCCAAATTGGATTCTGTTAAAATGGGATGGCTATACTGTATCATTCCACTTATAGAACCACTTTGAAATGACAAAATTATAGTGATGGAGAACAGATCAGTGGTTGACAGCAGTTAGGACTAGGAGAAAGTTGTGACTATGTAGAGGTATCCTGAGAGTTTCATTGCAGCAATGGAAGAGTCTGTATATTGATTACGGTGGTGCTAACACAAAGGTATACAGATAGTGGAATTCCATAGTACTATATAATCAACCACATCACCACTCCCACCACCATACACTGAAAAACATTAGAATAAGGCTACAGGTTAATTGATAATAGTATACCAGTGTCAATTTCCTGACTTTGAAAATATATTCCGGTATGTAAGATATTATTGTTTGGGGAAGCTGAATAAAGCAAACACAGAAATGGCCTGCATTATTTTGGTCACTTCTGTGAGTCTTAAATTAGATCAACAGAAAAAGCTTTGAAAATGCAGAGAAAGAACTCTTAAAAAACTAAAAATGAACCCACCATATGACCCGCTTATACCACTCCTTGGCATATACCCAAAGGACTCATCCTAATATAGAGACACTTGTACAACCATGTTTGCTGCTTCTCTTTATAAAATAGCTAAGAGATGGAAGCAACCTAAGTGTCTCTCAACTGACAAGTGGTTAACAAAAATGTGGTATATTTACACAATGGAGTTCTATTCAGCAGTAAAGAAAGATGAAATAATGAAATTTTCACGTAAATGGATGGATCTAGAAACTGTTATACTAAGTGAAGTAACACAGAC
>NW_008360308.1:1152864-1164837 GCF_000622305.1 Nannospalax galili
TTTTTCTAGTTCCCTGTCTAGAACTTGTAATGCTAATTACTCTTGCCTTTACTTCTCCTTCACATCTCCCATTCATGATTCAAGGACTTTCTTCTCCCATTAGAGACAAGAGTTATGTAATTTGGGAGTCTTTTAGATAGACCCACTGAAGGGGTACTCCAATTGCCTCACCCTACATCCCTGCTCAGCATGGAAGAACCCAGAGCAGTCTGTGTCCCTATTCCGTATTGGCAATTCAGGTAACCCCTTCAGAGGATGGTGTGACAAGAATAGGAGGTAGGAATTGGCTAGGCAGTTAGGATAAAAAGACCCCAAAGAAAAGTAGCCAGTTTCTTGGCTAAAAGTCAAAATGTCCTTGGGCCTGTTAGCAACATACTCTGTTCCAAGGCCAAAAATGTCAAAAGTATTTGGAAGCCTGTATCTAATCCTTAAAAGATTTTAGGGTTACCTCTTCAGGGGGGAGGTGTTGGAGGGGAGGGAGTGGGCCTGGATTTGATCAAAATACCTTATATGCATGTACGAAATTCTCAATAAAGTTTTTGTAAAAAGAAAAAAAGAAAGAAAGAAAACTCCAATAGCTGGCTATCTTCTAGTTCTTCCTGCTTTGGAAGAACCAAGCTTTTGTTGACTCTACACGACTACGAAAACACAATAAAATATGAAGGAACTATTTCATGATGATGAAGAGTAAATACTAGCAGGAAGACTGGGAAAGATCAAAATTATTCCATAAGACGGTGGTATTTTTATGTATCATGTCTGACCTCCTTCCCACAGTGCCTGATCCCAATACAATTCAAACTTAGAAGTAGAGGTGGTCATGAACGCACACATAGAGGCCCACGGGAAAAGACCTCCAATTTTGGCTCAGGGGCTAAGAAGACTACTTTGAAATCTTGAAGAAAATATGGATACCCTTTGTATTGTGTTCTTTGTTCCTCTTCTCTAGCCTCTAAGCAATAACAATGGTATCAACAGAGACCTCTCAGTGAGCTGGGATTCCAGTGATTGGAGGGAACTATTAGTGTTTCTCCTACCTTAGTTCTCTTAACTCCAGACAAAGGTGCAGTTTTAGAAGCGCCAGCAGGGCAGGGAAAAGAAAACCATAGGACTTTGCAGCAAGGACACAAAAGAGAAACACCCCTTTGAAATCTGTTTAAAACAGTGGACTTTATTGTACCCAGAAGACTATAAAGAGGTAGAATATCAGAAAAACAGGCATAATAAAGTTTGGGTAACATCTCCTCACCTCATCTTGAAGCTGTATAGGCATAGATTTGATTTTACTATGTGTATAAACAATTTGGAGAACCAAAATATCAAACAAAAAAACTGTACAAATCTTAGCTCTTCCCAGAATGGCACCCATGGGACAAGGCTGAGCAGCACTGGAAACCACTAAAGTGGGAGCTAACAGCGGTCCGGAGACTCCCAAAATCTACCTGAAACTTGTAAATTTGTATTTGGAGCCTAACCAAGTCAAACTGGAGTATGAAAAACAATAGCAATGCTTGCCCATTTCCTTCCTTTCTCCCTTTCTGTCTCTCTCCCTCTCCCTCCCCTCCCCTTCCTTTCATTGCATTTACTTGCATTTATTTATTTGACAGGGTCTCACTATGCAGCCCAAACTGTCATTGAAGTCATTACATAGTTGATTTTGAACTCAAGATCTTCCTGTCTCAGTCCCCAGAGTGCTGGCATTACAGATGTATGCCACCATACCTGGTTTGGCATACATTTTAAATAAGACTCAGGGAACAAAACATCTTCAAAATATTCAGAAAACAATCAAAAATCGCTTGCCACCGAAAAACCAAGAAACTCTCTACTAGCATATAACATGACAACTAACAAACACAGTGCTAAGTTGGCATGCTACTGAAATCAGACAACCTCTTTAGGTTGCAACAAGCAACAGTAAACACTCTCGAAAGAAAAGATGAATCAGAAAATCAGCAAAGAGAGAATGTGTAGAGTTGCTAAGGTGGCACACACCATGATCCCATTACTTAGGAAGCTGATTCAAAAGGGTCACTAGTTCAAGGGCAGTTTGGGTTACATAGTTACATGGCAATACCTTATCACAAAAAATAACAAAATAAAGTGAAGAAGAGAAATAAAGTTAAGAAGGAACTGACAAACGAATGAACAAATGAATGAAGTTTATATAAAACTCACTGGATGAGGAAAGCAACAACAGAAAAAAAAAAAGTTTGGGATAAGAGTAACAGGACCCTAGAGATTTGTGTGACAATAACCAAAGAGCTAATATTCATTTAACAAAAATTTTAGTAACATAGCAGAATTTTGGTAAAGTCAGCGGTCTTTTTTCAAAGCTTTTACAATATTTTATTTTATTATTATTATTATTATTATTATTATTATTGCTTTTGGTCTTTTTTTTAAGACAAGGTCTCCCTGTAGACCCAAGCTGACCTTGGAATCATAGAGATCTGCCTGCCTCTGCCTCCAAGTGCTGGGATTAAAGGCATGCACCACCCACCCGACTATTTTTTATTTTACGTGTATGAGTATATTGCCTGCATATATGTAAGTACAGTTCTGTCATGCAATGCCTACAGAGGTCAGAAGCAGACATTGGATTTCCCTGGAACTGGAGTTACTGATGTTTGTTAGTTGCCATGTGAGTGCTGGGAATTGAACTCTGGTCCTCTGAAAGAGCAACCAGTGCTCTTAGCAACTGAGCCATGTCTCCAGCCCCATCTTCTCAAAACTTTAAGATAGTCAATGGTTGAACAAATCATTCTGGAAGAACGCAAAGGAAAATAGCTTTAGATACTTAAGTGACAATAGAATTTATTCTCATAATTGTTTTAATAGCTTTTGTATAATCCTCATCGCTATTATGAGATATAAAATGTATTTATCAAATCTGTAATCATTATGCCAAAAAATCTGAATTACTGTAATATTTTCCATAAGGTTAAAACTGTAACTTTAATTGTAAAAAAAAAATTTTAATTAAAAAAAATTAAAAGTCATCTGATGAAGTTTTAATGTAGGCTGCTGTAATATTATAGAAAACTGTATAAAATTTCCTAAAAGAAAGAGGTGATGGAGTCTATATAGTGAAAAGTTTCTTAAGTTGCACATAATGTGGTAAAACTTTAACAGTTTATGGAAAGTAAGGTATCCATATCTTAATTGTGACAGCAGTAACTGAAAATCACAATAGAAAAAATTAAATTAAAACAGGCCAGAAGGGAGAAACAACAATGATAGAGGAAATAATCAGGAGAAAGAAAATTAAATGGTAGAACTAAATCTAAACACACTAATAATTACGTTAAATGCAATTAGCCTAAGCACAGTAATTAAATGAGAAACACTTTCAGAATAGATTTTAAATGACCCAACTATATACTATGTAAAACAAGTTCACTTCAAATACTGCAAAACAGGTTAGTGATAAACACCAGGCTGGACTACTATGTCTATTATGTCTTTTTGTTTTTTTTTTTACATTTTATTTATTATTATTACTTTATGTATGTGAATGTTTAACCTGCATGCAGGTAAGTCCATCTGTATTATGCAATGCCTGAGGAGGTCAGAAGAGGGTATTGGATCCTCTGGAACTGGAGTTACAGACTGTTGTTAGGCACCATGTGGGATTCTAACGTGGATCCTCTGCAAGAAGAGTCAGTGTTCTTAGCCACTGTATATCGTATAAAAGACTAATCCAACAAAGCTGGAATGGATATAGTACTGTTAGACCTTAGACTAATTCACTCCCATGAATTAAGGAGGTCACATTTCATATCGATCAAACATTCACCAAATAAAGACTCTACATGCATGCATATTCAGCAACAGCGTTTCAATATGCAAAACAGATAGAAATTAAAGGAGAAATAGAAACATTCAAAATAATGGTTTCAAGTTTCATATTACAACTTGATAACAAGAACTAGAAACAGTAAGGATATTAAATAAATGAAAGCAAAAAACCTATCAACTAAGTGAATAAAATTATGTTATAGAACACTACACTCAACACCATTAGAATACCTACTTTTCTTCAGTCCCCATTCACCAACATAAGGCTTATTTTGAGTCATAAAACAAGCTCTTTAGAAAGTTTAAGATAATTAAGGGGCTGGGGAGGTAAGTCAGTCAGTAAAATGTTTGACATACAAGCAGGAGAACCTGAGTTTGATCCCCTGAATTCATATGAAGAAAGCCAGTCAAAAGCCAGCCCAACTTCTAAATAATTCATAAACCCAAAATCCCAGTGTTGGGGAGACAAAGACAAGCCAGATCCTAGGTAGCACCTGAGGAACAACACCTAATGTTTTCCCCTAGTCTCTACCTATACACATGTATACCCCATATACATACATATACCTGCACATATTTAGACATGTTCACATATAAACAGAAAGTTTAATATATCAAACCCTTCAATATATAGCTGACAAATTGAAAAGATTAGGGTTTGTTTCTTCGATCATTTATCTTCTTTTTTTTTTTTTTTTTTTTTTTTTTTTTTTTTTTTTTTTTAAAAAAAAAAAAAAAAAAAAAAAAAAAAAGAGGACGATAAATCTTTCACTGTGAATCTCATGTAGCTCAGGATGACTTCAAACTCACTGTGTAGCCAAGGATGACTTTACACTTCTGATCCTCCTGCCTCTCTTTCCTGAGTGCTGAGATTAGAAGTGTATACTACCATGCCTAATTTATTCCAGCACTGGGGATTGAACCAAGGGCTTGGTGCATGTTAGGAACCACTCAAATGAGCTACATTCCCAGCCTTCTTCTTAGATCTTAATGGAATTCAACTAGAAATCAATTATAGGAAGATTACTGAACAATCCCCAAACACCCATATATCAAACAGCAAACTTCTAAATAATTCATAAACCAAAAAGCAAGACCCAGGTTAAATTGCACAGTATATCAGAACTGAAAGAAAATTTAAATAACAACTATTAATAATCACATGGTAGTGTCTTAAACATTTCCCAGAGCTAAATTCATAATAAATACTTAAAAGAGAAAGGAACTCCCAAATCAATAATCTTGCTTTTAACTAGGAAAAAATGCAAAAAAAAACCTCAAAACAATACAAGGGAATAATGAGATAACAATAATTAAAAATAAATAAAAACCAATGAGGAGAAAATCTGATTTTTTGAAAGATCGATGGAATTTTCATCAAGTTAAAGATAAAAGGAAAACGACACAAATTACCAATAAATTAAATGAAAGGGGTTCTCAACTGAAGATGTCATACAGAAAACAGGTAACAACAAAAAGAACTCTACCCAACTCTGTGCATTATAACCAAATTTTAATTGAAATTATGCAATTCTTTCAAAACCATAAACAGCAATCTCAAAAGATGAAGCGTATAACTTGGATGTTCATAAAAATATTAGATAAATGTAACTTGAAGATGAAAATTTTCTGAAAAAGAAATCTCAAAGCATGCCAAGTATTTTTTAAAGTAGTATCATTTACAACAAAGTTCTTTCAGATAATAAAATAAAAAGAAACATTTCTGAACTCATTTTATGAAACTACATCACTCTATACAAAAGCTGAAAAAAGACAATATTAAAAAAGACAAACAACAAATTAAAACCTTTAATTAGATGTGCAAAATCAAGGGGCTGGAGCGATGTTTCAGCTGTTCAGAGCCCTGGCTGCTCTTGCAGAGGACCTGGGTTTGATTCCCAGCACCCACATAGCAACTAACAACCGTTCATAACTCCAGTTCCAAGGGAATATAAAGCTCTCTTCTGATGTCCGCAGGCATTGCATGACAGGGGTGCACTTACACACATGCATGCATACACTCATACACATAAAATAAAAATAAAAGGGGCCTAGAGAGATGGCTCAGCAGTTAAGAGTACTGACTGCTCTTGCAGAGGACCCGAGTTCGATTCCCAGCACCCACATGGCAGCTACGAATGGTCCTTAACTCCAGTTCCACGGGAATCCAAAGTACTCCTCTGACCTCTGCGGCATTGCTCGGCATGGGTGCACTCACATACATACAAGCAATACACTCATACACGTAAAATAAAAATAATAAATAAAAAAATTTTTTAAAATAATAAATGCATTTTTAGTGTGCAAAATCAACAAGTTGTTACTAAATTTCAAGACAATAAAATAATCACAATTTTAGCACACTATGATCAAACAGGATTTATTTATCACAGGAAAATAAAACTGATTTCCAGGCTTGAAAAGATTTCAGTAATATAATATATAGAGTCCAATTTTCTTTAATGTACATTATTAGAACAATCAATGAAGGAGAAGAATTTGGCAAAATTCTACCTCAGTTAGTGATTGAAAAACAAAACCCCTCAAGTATTAATTGGCCATTTCTATTTCTTCTTTCAAAGACTGTCTGTATAGTAACCTATTTATTGCTTGGATTAATTGGGCTTCTTGGTATTTATATTTTGGAGCTTTTATAGATTCTAGACATGTCTGATATATAGTTGGCAATATGTCTTCATTCTGCGGATTGTCCCCCTTTCTCTGCAACTTTTAACTTTCATGTCATCTTCTTTATCAGGTCTCCAGATTGTGCCCTGTGCTATTGGAGTCCATTTTTGAAAGTCCCTACCTGTACCTTTATCTAGAAATGCTTTGTCAGTGTTTCCGCCAACAGTGGGCAGATAATTAAAGAAGACAGAGGAGGAGAGGAGGCATGTCTAACACATAATGAAATATATGTATGAAATGCCACAGTGGAGCCCATTACTTTGTACGCTAATTAAAGCAATGTCAAAGGAAACTCTCCACAAAGTAGGAAAAACATCCTGAATAAGATAAAAGCCATTTACAAATATATACTACAGCTCATACCATGCTTAACAGTAGAAGATTGAATAGTTTCTCAAGATTTGGATAGATATCACACTCACAGTATGGTCTAGAAAATCTTAATCAGTGCAACAGTACAAAACTCCAATTTTTCATAATTTAGAAATGAATGAATAAAACTGTCTCTATTCATAGATAACATTATTGTTATCATAATATAGAAATTTCCAAAAAATAAAAATAAATACATAAACATTAGAAACTACTAGGAATAATGAAAAGCTTAGCAATGTTGCAAAGTATGTCAATTCAGATAAGTAACTTTTTTCTATATATTACCAATGTACAGATAAAACTAAAATTTAAGCAAAAATACTAGCAGAGCTCCAACTAAACAAAAACTATTTGGCATAAATCTGAAACTTTAAGTACAGATTATTTATGCCACAAAATTCAAAAATGTTGATTTAAAAAAGTAATGAAGGCCTAAATAGAGAGGTCTATATGTTCCTGGGTTAGAAGAACCTTTAGAGTAAGTACATTAATTTCCCCAACAATTTCATCTACAAATGAGCCCAGTATTGACCAGGAATTTACCAAATTTTGAGTAGATATAGACAAGCTGAAATGAAAATGCTTAGAGCAAGAGCAAGTTTGAAAGAGAAGGATAAACTCTGACAATCACATTGTCCAACTGCAAGAATTATTGTAAGTCCATATTAATTAAGACAGTGTTACATTGGTGAAGGAATAAACACAGAAATCAATGACTCAAAATAAAGCATCTAGCAAGAGACCCACACAATGGTCAATTGATCTTTGATAAAGCAACAAGAGCAATCAACGGAGGAAGCACTTCTTCTCATAAGTGGAGATAGAACAATTTGACATTCCCAGACAATTCATAGCCTGTACATCATATCTTAAACAAAAACTAACTCAAAATTAATTATATATTTATATATATATGTATATGTATATATAAATTCAAAGCACAAAACTAAACATTTCCAGACAAAATTTTCATGGCCTTGCTCTATGTTAAAGAATTAGAATTCTTAGTAATGGTAACAAAAGCCTGAGGCATAAAATAAGTTGAACTTTATCAAATTTTACAAATTTTGACTCTCGTAAGATGAAAGGATAAAAAGGAAAGCTATAAATTGAGAGGGAATATTTACAAATTAATACCTGAAAAATAACTTAACCTCACAATTCAAAAGTACAAAAAAATCTTTTTTTTTCTTTCCCACATGGGCAAAATATGTTGGCAGATAATTCATCAGAGAAGAAATTTGAATGGAAAATAACCAGATGAAAATATGTTAAATACTATCAGGAACTATATACAAACTGAAATCATGAGAAAATATACCTCCTGCATGCTCACACTACAAACTACAGCCAAAATCAACCTCTGGTGGAGTATGGAGTCATCTCTTGAACATAGTTGGTAGGAATGTAAAATGATGCAGCCAGTATGAAAAATGGTTGAGTAGTTTCTTCTAAAATATTCATACATTTATCACGGAATCTGATGTCTTCATCCTGGTATTTGTACTAGAGAAATGAAAACTTGTACTTGCATAAAAATCTATACAAGGAGATATCTATATGTATATCTATATCTATCTTCCTCACTCTATATATTCTCTCTCTACACACACACACACACACACACACACACACACACACACACAGAGTTTCATTCTTAATTGCCCCAAATTAAAAGTAACTCAGTGTCTGTCAGTTAGGAACTGGGTAAGCAAAAGGTGACACGTGCGAACAAAGAGAATCTGCTTCAGCCACAGTGAGGACACTCACTAACACATGAGACCAGGGGTGAATCTTAAAACATTGTGTGGAGTAAAGAGTAATGAGTGATAGAAGCCAATTCAAAAGCTGCTTATTGCATATCCTATTATTTCAATCCTATGACATTCCAAAAATGCAAAACTATTGTCATGAGAAAGAAATCCAAAGGCTTTCCGGAGGCTGGTGTGAGTGGGTATGAGCACAAAGAGATAGCAGTAGGGACTTCTGTGGAATGATGGACCGGTTCCATATGATGATCATGATGATGATTACAGAAATGTATTCAAGCATTAAAATGTATAGAGATCACAGTAATACAGTGTGGTACTAGAAACAATTGACAGATCAATCGATGGAGTAGAACAGAGAGCCCAGAAGTAACTCACATAAACAGAATCTATTGATCTTTGATTAGGGAGTAATGGCAAGTCAATGGAGAAATGATATTCTCAATAAGCAGTTTTGAAACAATCAGAAATTCACATCCTCCTTCCCCAAAGTGAGCCCAACTCCAGAACTTAAACCTTTCAAGACATAAATTCAAAATGGAATACATACCTAAATGTAAATGTAAAACTATGAAATTTCTAGATGAAAACACAGGAGAAAAATCTGCACAACTTTCAGCTTGGCTATTTTTTTTTTAGGGACAACACAAAATTATGATTTACAGTAGAAACAGTGCTGAACTAGACTTCGCTAAAATTTAAAAAATTCTGCCTCATGAAAAACATGGGTAAAATAATTAAAGGGTGCCAAAGCCTGGGAGAAAATGTTCACCTAATTTACTCAATGGCTAGTTCCCAAAATACACAAAGAAAGCTCAAAAGTGAAAATCAAATAATTAAATTAGAAAAATGCTTGAACAGCTAATTGACCAAGGAGTATATAGAGATGGCAATTAAGTATGAAACAAATACTAAGCAACATACATCATACAGTAATTGCTGAAGTCCAAAACTGACAATATCGAGAACATGAACTCCCAGGAATTCATTCATTGATATTCTCTCTCTCTCTCTCTCTCTCTCTCTCTCTCTCTCTCTCTCTCTCTCTCTCTCTCATGCTCTCCCTCAGCAATTGCTCTCTCTCTCTCTCTCCCCGTGCCTGTGTGTGCGTGTGTGTGTGTTTGTGTGTGTGTACATGTACATGCATCCATGTGGAGGTCAGAGGAAAACTTGGTTGTCAGTCCTCATCTTCCACCTTGTTTGAGCAGCTAACAACTGTCCCTAACTCCAGTTCCAGGAGATCCAACACCCTCTTCTGGCTTCCATGAGCATTGGAGGCCTGTCTCCAGTCTCTTCTTTTTTCTACCTCATGTGCCAGGCTAGCTGGCCTGAGACTTTCTATGGATTCTCCTGTCTCTACCTCTGATCTCCCTGTAAGTGTGCTGGGATTACAGATACATGCTGCCACGTCCAGCTTTATGGGGGTTCTGAGAATTTGATCTCTGATACCCACTGTGTCATGTCCCCAATCCATCTGTCAGTTCTTCACAAATTTAAACACAGCCTTACCATGTGATCCAGAAACCATAAAATGAATTTGCCCATGTGAATTGAAAACTCATCTCACACTAAAACCTCCAGAGTAACATTTACAGCATTTTTTCTCCTAACTGCTTCATCTTGAGAACGATAAGGCTGTCCTTAAACAAGTGAACAGGGAAACTGTGATGTATCAGTAAAATGGGGACATTATATAGACTTAAAAATTACATTTGAGAATGCAATATACATATTCAACAAAATATGATTGTATCTACTCCCCATTCATCCTTCTTCAGTTTCCCCCCATGTCCCCCCATAGCCTCCACCCAATTTCATCTTTCTCTTAACCCACTAAGTCTAGTGAGTGCTCATGGGTATGAGGCCATCCACTAGGAAATGGGAAACCTACCAGTGTCCACATCCTCAATAAAAAAAATGACTCCCCACCCCCACAAACAATCCACTGTCAATAGCTCCTCAGTAAAGGGTGAGGCCTGGAGATCATCTACACCAAACATGCCAGAATTCTATCCAGTTTAATCCTGTGAGGGTCTTGTGCAGGTAACCACAGATGCTGTGAGCTCATGGTCTATAATCATGTCATGTACAGAAGACAGCATTTCACAGCACTGTTCCCCATCCTCTGGATCTTACATTCTTTCTGCCTCCTCTTCCATGATGTTCTCTGAGTCTTGCTGAGGAGGATGTCATACAGATGTCCCATTGAGGCCTGAGCACTCAGTCTTAGTACTTATTCTCAGCACTTTGACCAGTAATAGGTCTCTACATTGACTGCTGCCCACTATAAATAGAAGCTCCTCTGACCAAGGCTGAGAGCAGCCCAGGTCTATAAGCATAAGCATAAATATTTAGAAGACATTTTACAGCATGCCAATTGAGCCAAATAACAACTGAAGGCTCTACCCTAGGGACAGCTACCTCCCTACCCTCCCTAGGCTTTTGACTAGGATTACAGTGTCAGGCATAAAATCACCTGTGGAACAAGCCTGAAACTCAATAAAAATATGGCTAGTTACCTCATAACTGTCTTACCATTATTGTACCAGCAGGCACATCTTGCCTGTCAGCTCAGTATTGTAGCATGCAGAGTCCAGTCCTAGATAAGACCATTGACGGTTTTCTCCCCCAGCAGTCTGCATAGCACTTCCAGCCCTATGAAAACTAAGCAGCAGGGAGGGAGTTTTCCAGTTGGTTTGAGATTAATTTTTCTTTGTCCAGTAATCAAAGTGTGTGGTGTCTTCAGCAATAGGATCGTACCAGGTAGTTATGGTGAATAGCCTGTGCTACTTTGGAGACCTCTGGGGCTTTTGTAAACAATAACTAATAGGGAGTTATCCCTTCTTATACTGTGATTCTCATCTGCCAAAAGGTATGGCAGAACTTTAGAATGTATATTACTAAGTGAAGAAATCATTCTGAAAAGTCTACATACCATGTGATTTCAACTATATAATTTTCTGAATTAGGCAAAACTATAGAGTGAACAGAAAGGTCATTGACTACTGTGGATAGGGGTGACACAGGCAGGGATGAATCAGTGGAGAACAGAGGGATATTAAGGTGGTGAGGCTATTTTGTTTTTTTAGATTAAAATTTTTTTTATGTATGAACATTATGCCTACATGTGTGTAATTGTACCCGTGTCATCCAGTGCCCACAGAGGACAGAAGAGGGCATCAGATTCCCCGGAACTGGAGTTACAAAGGTTGTTAGACATCATGTGGGTGCTGAGATTTGAACCCAGGTCGGATCTTCAGCAAGAACAGTCATTGCTCTTAACTGCTGTGCCGTATCTCCAGCTTCTGAGAAGTGCTTTATTTATTTATTTATTTATTTA
>NW_008360308.1:1164914-1165237 GCF_000622305.1 Nannospalax galili
ACAACTGCCTGGGACTTTCTATGTAGACCAGGGTATTTTTAGATTTAAAAATTTTTTAATTTGTGTGTGTGTGTGTATGTGTGTGTGTGTGTGTGGGTGTGAGGGTGTGAGTGTTTGTGTGTGTGTGTGTGAGTGTGTGTGTGTGTGTGTGTGTGTGTGAGTGTGTGAGGGTGAGTGTGAGTGTGTGTGTGTGATAGTGTGTGAGAAAAAACAGAAAAAGCAGATCCATGACATCAATAACTATAAGCAAAGTATAGACACTAAGGTAACATATGAAATTTAATGATCATATCAGTATTGATTAATCAATTACAACAAATATA
>NW_008360308.1:1165523-1171264 GCF_000622305.1 Nannospalax galili
TTACATTAATACAAGATGTTAACTAGACAGAATATGGACAAGTGTGTGATAGAATTCTCTATTTCAGGTTCAGGTTTTCTGTAAACATAAAAAAATGTGAAAAACAAAAACAAAGTCTATCAATTTTTTTTTGAGACAAGGTCTTTCTGTAGCCACAGCTGGCCTGGCCTGGAACCCACTAGGTAGATCAGGCTGGCCTTGAACTCATAGAGATCCACCTGCCTCTACCTCCCTAGTGCTGGGATCAAAGGCGTACACCACCACACCCAGCAAAAAAACAGTACTATGCACTGAAAGTAAAATATCAATTTGAGGTCTAGCATGATGGCTAAGCAACTAGAAGCATGTACTGCTCTTGCAGAGGACCCAAGTTCGATTCCCAGTATCTGCATGCGGCAGGGCTCATAACTGCCTATAACTTCAGCTCCAGGGTGATCTGACGCCTCTGGTGTCTGCAAGCACCAACACTCATGTGCAAACACCTACACACATACCCATACACACAATTTTAAATATTCATTAATCAGAAATATCAATTTTACTGATAATCTCAAAAGTAAATAGAAAGTAACATAAGGTTACAACAGGCAAAGTTTGTATAGTCCTAAAAGCAAATCTACTCATTCATAGCAATTATTTTATGATCAGCCATCTTTCTATTGCTATACAAAAACAGCTGGGGCAATCAAATTTAAAAGGAGAAAATGTTTATCTTTGTTCACAGTCTGGGAGTCTTCAGTTCATGACTGTCCCTGTCTGTGGCTTTGGGCCTGCGGCAGTACAGCACAGCAGGAGGATGAGGAAAGGATGCCTGCTCATCTTGTGGTTAAGGAATAAAAAAGAAAATGAGAGGCTGGAGAGATGGCTCAGCAGTTAAGAGCGCTGACTGCTCTTGCAGAGGACCCGGGTCCGATTCCCAGCACCCACATGGCCACTGTGAACCATCCTTAACTCCAGTCCCAGGGGAATCCGAAGCCCTCTTCTGACCTCCATGGCATTGCATGGCATGGGTGCACTCATGCATGTGGGCAATACACTCATATACATAAAATAAAAATAATAAATTAAAAAATATATATATAAAGGAAAGGAAAAAGACTTGGGTACCACAGTCCCCTTCAAGGCACACCTTCAATGACCTGAAGGCCTTCCACTAGTCCTCACCCCATAAGACTCCACCACCTCCCTGACCTGGAGCTCTTTTATCCAAACCATAATAATTTATATCCCTGTGCCTGTGTGACCTTAAAGTAGACATCCATTCTAAGTATATTATCATTTGTTTCTTCTTTCACTCAACTACTGTCATTTAATTTCTATCTCACAAAACCCTCCAATCTTATAGAACATGTTTCCTTCTTCTATAAAACCAGCTGAGATATTTTTGGATGATCGTTTTCTGCACCGTCTTCACATTTTGATTGTTTCTCACCTACCTAACGAGTGTGCATCTACTAAAGGATCTTCCCTTCTTACCTTCATGGAAAACATACTGCACACTTCTGTCCAGTTATTAATGTACAACGTACTGCACACTGCTGCTCAGTTCTGTCAGTCCTTTGGGCTTGGGAGCATTGGCCTTTTCACCCTCTCTGGTTTCAAGGAGGCACACGTCCCTACTCAATGTTCCTGTTATACTTCCCCTCTGAGATCTTCTTCCACAATGGCGACTTTCAACTGTCTCCATTGCAGATGAGATTTTGTCATGAATGAAATAGTCATCCTATGATATCTACCAGAAATTCCCACTATTAGATGAAGAAATAAGGCCACAAATGTAGACTCCTAGTTGTTTGCTATTGCCTATTAACATAGAATGCTCATCCCTCCAGATCTGTTCCTGTGTCCTTGGGGCCTGGTCCAGTAACTACTTCTCTAAGTGTTACTGCTTTAAGAATCTCTCTCTACAAACTCACCCTCCCCCGCAAAAACCCACTTACATGTCATCAAGTATTTCCTAGTTTTGAAAAAAAAATCACCGTAAACACTAGAGTTTCAAACCTCATTCCCTTTATTTAGTTATCTACTATCATTATATCTGATTTACCTCCTACCCCTCACTTCTCAATCCAAATCCTCTGCCTCTCTTCCATGTCCCCATAGCCTGTCTGTACAGAGATAGCTCTGAGCTGCCTGATGTCAACCCAAGTAGGTGCTTTCTCATCTTTATTTTCTAGTCTTTTCTTCCTTTGGTTTTTGTGGCTTCAGTTTCATTATATCCCTCAGCTTAAAATAAAAATTGTTCCTTCACAGTCTCCATTGTCAGTTTTTATTCTTTTATCTTTCATTTAAATGCTGATATACACTCTGGATATGTGGCCTCTGAATGACCCCTCTTAGTCCCATTGAACCAATAACGTATGTGAACTTTAGTATCATTTTGCCTTCGGAATTTGAGCTTCATAAAGAACCTCTTATCAATCTCTATTTTAAAAAATATGAAATGAAATTAATTTTACATTTAAAGTCTAAATTTTATCCTAATTGCCCAGTAGTTTATCTTTTAATTTTCTGTATAATTATCCAAGCTGTAACCCTGGAAGCCATCCCTATCATAGCCCTCTCTCTAAAGCCACAGATCTGATCAATTTCCAAACCCTGTTTTCTCTGCCACCTTGTACACTAACTACTAGTGATAGGGATCTTTCATAGTCTATATTATAAAAGCACATTTGTACTTCATTAGGAAGGAAAGAATTTACACACAGGTTGATAATGTTTTGCTTGTTCTGAGTTAACCTTCAATCCAGATAGCCTCCAAATTACAGGCTCAGGAGAAATGCAAGACTCAGTAGGCTTGGTATACGCAAACATTTCCCTTGGTAAAAAATAGGAAGAAAATGGCAAGGTAAGATGAACCTATACCTTAAATCTCAGAGACAAGATGACCATCTGCCCAGGGGGCAAGACAAAACTGGGAAATGACTTCTGCCTGTCTTTTTTTCTCCTTACTATATAATGTGCTGACCAAAAATGAGATGGAAGAAATTTCTCTAGGATGTTAATCCTGTCTTCTCCAATTGCTGGCTCTCTGAACAAAACACAAAGAGAAAATTCCAGGGTTTTGTCCATGTGTCAAGTGGCACAGACTTAGTTATACTACTGTCCAGTGACAATCACAATCATCATTCATTTCATATCAATTACAAATCCTGGCCCTTGACATTATAGATGTTTTTCACATTAGCAACTAAGTTGATCTTTAACAAGCAGGGTTCCTTTCATAGCATTCTTCTTAAAGTACTTCAATGGTCCCTCTTATGCTTAAAATTTTTTGTTGCCTTAACAGAACTGACAACATATACTTTGATTTTATAGAAATCTCCACAAAGCTCTTCTCTCACCATTTTCCATCAGTTTCCCAGTCAATATAAACTATGCACAGTCTGCAGAATTCACTATTCCATGTCATGCCTGATGAGACAAAAGTGACTCCTCTACTCCCTGAATCCATGTCATACCTCAAGCTGTAACAATGCTGCCTCTACTTCCTGAATCTCTGTGGCTATTGTTCTAACCACACTAGCTTCTACCCTTCACTCAGTTCTCAGCTCAGATAATATCTTCTCATCTTTGTCTGAATAAAGTCTACCACAATACTGTGTGCACTCTGTCACAGCCACTGGCACCCTTCCTTATAATGATTGCTTACTTGTCTGCTCCTGCACTTTAGGAGCTTCTTAAGGGAAATTTAAAAATGTTCCATTTTATTGATCTAATTATTCTTGCTGTTGAGCCCAGTTAAAAAAATCAAGGGGTATGTGAAGGAGGAAACATAATGTAAAAAAGGAAGGGAGGCAAGGAATGAAGGACTAACCAAGCCTATAATTTAAACAAAAATACTTATGTTCAATAAGTAGTGACAGGTGCTCCATGTATGTTACAGACTTACTTATGTTCTCCAAAAGACATTGCCTAATCCTGACACATACCTGGAATGGATTTCATAGCCTCTCCCTATTAGTTTGGTCATGAGACTAAGTGAAAACACAGAGACTATGTCTAACTGTACTGTGTGTCACTTCTGGGACTGGTCCACAAAATCCTTTTGCAGTGACCTTCTGCTCTCTTTATGTGTCTGGACAGTGGTTAGAATAACATCAAGAACTTAAAGAAGAGGTAATGGAGAGATGGCTCATTCAGAGAAGTGCTTGCCATGCAAGCCTGAGGATCTGTGTTGAATCACAACTATCCATGGGAAAAATGCACACATGCTGGCACAAACTTGTAAGTCCACTACTGGGAAGATGGAGACAGGAGGACCCTTGTGGCTCACTGACCTGTCAGCCCAGCCAAATCAGTGAGTTAGGATAAGAGTGAGAGACCCTGTCACAAAAAAATCAGGTGGCAAGCAACTGAGGAATGATACCTCAGATTGATCTCTGGCTATAGCATGACTCTCACACATGCACAAATACCTGCATACATACAAACATGCATACAAACATGTGTACATATAAAAGACAAAATAGAATTTAAAGAGGAGAAGAGACGGAAAGAGAAAAGTGTAGTTCCTTCAATGATTGCTTGCAAAAGTATCCTACCATAAACATTTGATTGGATTTTATGTGGGCAAGAAGTTAGCTTCTGCTGAGTTAAATCACTGAGATCTGAGAATGTATCTCTATGGTAGTTAAAATAACTAGAATCTAATGCAATCAGATGAATTAATGATTTTTTCAAGATGTGGTTATCAACAGATTTGATTCCTTTGGAATGAAGGGTTTTATAAATCATGGAAAAGAATCTTATTATGGACTGTTAGTAGAGAGAGGAAAAATGATATAATCTTTCCTCTCCACATTACACATGAGAACTCTGTTTCATGTGCCCCCTTAAATTTTGCTTCAAATTCTTCCAGCTCACATGTACAAACATGATACGGAACAACTCTCAGTCCACTGGTTGATGGGTCCAGGAGACAAGACTTCTGACTGTCTAGATTCAGGGTTCTCCTTCACTGCCCCTGGTATTACCCTGAAGCTGTCTCTGTGGTTGAGAATGATTACCTTCTCAAAGACAGATCTTTCACTAAGAATGTTCACCCAAGAATGATTTTGTAACCTTGCTCTAGAATGAATTTTATAAACTAGATGCAAAAGAATGCATATCATATGAAATAAAACTGAACTGATTTTGCTTCATTTCATTTAAGAATTCCTGTGCATTTGGGGACACAAACTTGACTCAATAAGCCTTAATATGACAGAATGCATGAAATCTGGCAAGGAGTAGGGGACTTTAAGAGGGGGCAGATAGGGGAGGATTTCTAAACATGATCAAAATGTATGAAATTTGCAAAAATTCAATTAAAAAAAGAATTCCTGTGCAGGGGCTTAAGAGAGGACACAGAAGTTAAAAGTACTTGCTACTTTTCCAGAGAACCCAAGTTTGGTTCCCACCACCCACATCAGGGAGCTCACAATCACCTGTCACTCCAGCTCCAAGGGATCTGATGAACACATATATACATATATAACATAAATTAAATATATTGATAGCACCATAACATTATTTTTTCTTTTTTTTAAAAAAATTTTTGAGAAGGGTCCAACTATATATCCCTGGCTAGCTTAGAGGTCACTATGTAGACCAGGCTGGCCTTGATTGTACAGCAATCCACCTGTATCTGCCTCCTGGGTACTAGTATTAAAAGCATGTGCCACCACACCTGATTTTAATTTTCAATTTTATCAAGACAGTTTTCAGGCATGCAAAAGTATACATATATATATATATAT
>NW_008360308.1:1172087-1188145 GCF_000622305.1 Nannospalax galili
CACCTAGTTTTTTACATCTGGCATACTCATTTTCAATGTGCAGCGTTTATTGAAAATACCATATCCTACTTCTCTTATCTTATGGACCGATCAGTTGTTTCAAACTTTTTGAAATAGAAACAATTTTGAAATGGGTATTTGGGGGATACATACCTTCTTGTTCATATATGTTACCACCTAATAAGATCTAGTTCCAAAACTGGCATTCCTGAGGCATTTGGTTTTGTATCTGACTAAATAGTGGCAAATGATTCTCCAGAGAGGCAGTTCATGTTTCCATCCCCATCAGTGGTGCATGAAGGTATCCCATCCTTCTGTGCTATCATCCCTGCAGCATGTGACACACTCAAGGGTTGCTATTAGTTATTGTTCTCTAATTTTATTTCTCTGATGAATGTGAACATCTTTCTGAGGGTGAGAATCATAACATTTATTTATTGGCATTTTAAGAGTTGCTTGTTTCTATCATTTGTCTATATTGGTTTTATAATAATTTGTAATGCATATTTTTATATGCATTGAATGGTAATACTTTGTGGTTTTATACATTGCAAATCTCTCTTCTGCTTATCTCTGGTCCTTACAATATTTGTGTTTTTGACAGAGAAACATTTTAAATTAAAATTTTAAATCCATGTTTTCCTTGACTGTTCGTATTTTTCTTCAAAAAGTATTATCCACTTTCAAGGTCATAAAGATATTTCTATTTTATGCTAACATTTAAAATTTTTATTGTTCACATTTAGATCTTTAATTGACCGGAATTGATTTGTTTATACAAGATAGAGATGAGATTTGATATATTTTTCATATGAATAAACTAATGCTCCTGAAATATTTCCTGAAAAAAGCTCCTTTTCCTCAACTGACTTACAGTATCAGCTCCGTCATATATCAATTTTCCATTCATTCAGCATGTTTTTTTTTAAATCTGACACATTTTTTGGCTCTGCTTTAAGCACTAGTTATATATCAGTGATAAAATTATTATGCCCACATCTGACTCTGAGTTTCCACTCTGTCCCTTTATTGAAGTTTTATCTCTATGACTTAAAAGCTTATTTTTCATAATGATTGTAATAGTACAGCACTAAATTAGTTTTTCTTTTCTTCCTTCTCTTTTTTATGTATTTTTAAATTTTATTTTTATTGAATTTTTGCACTTTTCATACAATATAGTTTGGTGGCATTTAGATCCCCTCCCCTATCCACACCTGCCTCCACTGACCCATCCAATTTAACGAACCATCATATATATTATACTATCATATATTTAATGAACTATCATATGTATCGATGTATAGATGGATGGATGGATGGATGGATGGGTGGATGGATGTATAATGGCCTACTGAATCTTATTTGTGTCCCCAAATGTCCTTCTGTGTGAGTTTATCTACTGGACTCACCAAGAGTCCCAACTTTGTAAAACACTGTCTTACCCCCTCCCAGTAGCCATTAATTGCCCAAAGCTCCTTTGATTGGGTTGGGATTTCCTACCCACTTTTCCATATTTATGCTGGGATTTTGTCATGTTTGAGGCTTGCATAGGACTTGTACATACTGTCACTATTGCTCTGAGTTCATATGAGTAACTGATCAGTTAGTTGTCTGGAAGACTCTGTTTCCTTGTGATCATCTACCTCCTCTGGCTCTTACAATCTTTCTATCTCCTCTTCTGCAATGATCCCTGAGTCTTGGGAGGCAGAAGTCTGAAATCTGTGTCCTATTCATGGATATACAGTCTGAGGCCCCTGCTCTCTTCACATTGGTCAATTGTGGGTTTCTGTGTCAATCACTATATCCTCCATAAAAAACTTTTCTGGTGAGAATTGAGAGATGCATCCATCCTAAGTATAGAGATTGAATTGAAGATGTATCACTTAGGGTTAAGAGTCTCACAGATATTTATTCTCTGCATTTGACCAGTTCTGGTATTAGTCTCCATCGGTTGCAAAAGAAGTTTCTTTGATCAGGGGTGAAAGGTACATTTGTCTTTAAATATGAGGATGCATATTTAGGAGAAATTATGTTGGTCTAGGGAAGGGGCAGAAGCAGAGTTTTCTCTAAGATCTATGACCTATCCAGCCATGTGTATTTGGCTATGCTTATAGTACCTCTTCTTAGACTTATTCGATTGGTCTTATTTTTTACTATGCATTTCTATAGTCTATCTATATTCATATATATTAATAAAACAACACATGTGTTACATTGGAGTCCCTAAAAGCAGAGCCTGCAAGATGGATTCCTGTGAATGGCTCTTGAGAAAATAACAGTGTGAGGGCTCAAGACTGAACCAGAGCGAGGTCTTCAACACAGCCAAGGACAAGTCCAGATGAAAGGTCAACTGGGTTTCTTGGCAGTCAACCTTCATGGCAGTTAAGGGTCATAACAGGGCATCGATATGATCCACTACAATTGTAATATTTTTCAGAAGGAAATATACACCTAAAATATGCATTGTTTGCACATTATAATTATTGTGATTGGAGATAAATGGAGTTAGGGATGGGTTTAAAACACTAACGGGATTTGTACCTGATGGCTGAATGACAAAGTTTTATTAATGCCTATCTTTGTACACATGCTACAAGACTAATATAAAAACTGCACAGTAATCAATAGACACACAATCCCAACCCCAAAATCACTTACCCACTTAAAAACATTCATTTGCAAAAGCCAAGAAGCCTTATGAACAGCTGTGCTCTATAATTTAGGTGGGTTTTGTTGAGCTTTTGTAGTTCTCTTCTAATGAGTCAGTGTTCAGCCACCGTTCAGTTGTAGCATCTAATTGCAAACTTTGGGACACTCTAAATTAGGGGTGAGTGAAGCCAGATTCACTAAAACCCAATACATGCTGATGGGCTTATTTTTTTTCTCGGTGTAGACTAATTTCTGCCTCAGCTCTTACATGTATTTGCATTATAAAGAAGAATAATTTTTGTGTTCACATTCATTTGTACCCGACTCCACAAGCACATTATTTTCTAAGACTTGTTTGATATCCAAGATGTCTCAGGGGTAGTATTTTCTATGTTGGCTGTCTTTCAAACAGAATAAAATTTATGTTACACAGTTCAGCCAGTTTGTCTTGTTTCTGGATCATCCAAAGACATTGTTAAATTACTGAAATATCAAAATGAGCATTGGACCCCTTGTTACCTCATTCAAAATGCACAAACCAGACTTTAGTTGCTTTTATAAAGGTGGCCCAGATTCAGTAGAGCAGCAATGGCAGGAGGAGTTAGTATAAATCTCTGCTGCAACATAGTAGCTATTGCAATGTTCAATGGCAAAAGAAATTTGGAAACAATAAAGAAGTTAAGTGAAAGAATAAGCTTCATAAACCTTGCTACAGAAACCTGGTGCAGTAGATTTCATGACAGATCAAGGGGTGGAGGGAAGAGCTGGAGGGTAGGTGATATCTCAGATGCTGAACACTTTGAAGTGGGCAAAAATTAACCAGAGATAGTAAACTAGAGCCTAAGCCAGAACCAGAGTCCTAGAAGAATTATACCTGAGTGGTAGGAAGAAGAGAAGACACTTGCCCCCTTAGCCAGGGATCCTAGATGGAAAGCGGGCAGGCTTCTGCTAGGGCTTTGGGGGAGGCAGGTAAAATGGTTTCCACATCTCTTACAAAAAATAGGCTCATAAACCTTTTTATGCATGGGAAGGAAGTCAAAATTCTCTCTGCTTATAGCCATGAAAAATAATCCACAAATTTAAGAAAATGTAAAATCTGCTTCTAAATTGATAGAACTCTTAGGCTGCTCAACAAAACTAAATGCAAAGTAAATTCATATTCCTGTTACACAAAATAGGGTGTACAAGATGTTTGTAGGCAAAGCAATCTCTACTGAAAATGTGCCTACATAAAACAAGGAGATGATCCACCATGTGAGAGAGTTAGAAGACACAGCAAACAGCAGATTCAACGCAAAAAAGAAGCTTGAAGGACAAAAAACCAATCAGAATGAAGTAGGTAGAGAACAAACATACCTAGAGGACTGACTATCACAAAAATTGGTCCTCAGAAAATTAAACTAATCATGAAGAAGGGAAGAACACATTCCAAAACTCAGAAATAAAACGGAAAACATTGCATTCAAAACTAAAAGACATGATTAACCTTCAGACAATAAATTTGAAAACTCAACTGAACTCAACAAATTCTTGGTAAAAATTATTTTTTAATTTTCTTGTTTATTAGTTTTATTTTATGTGTATGAATGCATTTCCTGCATGTATGTAAGCGTACCCATGTTATGTAATGCCTATGGAGGTCAGAAGAGGGTGTCGGATCCACTTAAATTGGAGTTAAAGACTGTTGTTAGCCATTATGTGGGTGCTGGGAACCGAACCTGCAAGAGCAGGACAGCTCTTAACCACTGAGCCATCTTCTCAACTGAACTCAACAAATTCTTGGTAAAAATTATTTTTTAATTTTCTTGTTTATTAGTTTTATTTTATGTGTATGAATGCATTTCCTGCATGTATGTAAGCGTACCCATGTTATGTAATGCCTATGGAGGTCAGAAGAGGGTGTCGGATCCACTTAAATTGGAGTTAAAGACTGTTAGCCATTATGTGGGTGCTGGGAACCGAACCTGCAAGAGCAGGACAGCTCTTAACCACTGAGCCATCTTTCCACCCCCAGAAAAAATTATTTATTAAAAATTAACATAACAATAAAGAAAACACAGATTCATTTCTTTTTAACAGAAAATCTATATTTTTATTTTTTTTAATTCCTTTGAAAATGAAGGGCAGTCCCAACTAACTTAATAGGAAAGACCTGGGGATCTTTAAGAAATGACTACCACCAAACTCAGAGAAATTTTTCCACAAAAGGAGAACAAAATTTAAGAACACTGCCTAGTTTAAGAAATCAAGCCAGATCTGCGATGCACAGCCACAGCCACAGCACCCAGGAAGTTGAGGCATCAGGATCATGAGTTCCAGGCTAACTTGAATGTAGTGAGTTCTAGGTTATGTTATGAGACCCTATTGTGGGAGAGAGGTTGGGGGATGGAGAGGGAGAGAGAGGAGGAAAAGGATAGGGAGACAAGAAGGAGGACAAGGGAAAGGAAGAGGAGAAGGAGAAGGGAAGGAGGGAAAAGGGAGGGAAGGAGGAAGAAAGGGCATCAAAATGAACTTGGCATTAAAAAAATGATGAACCATTTAATAAAGTAAGAGTACTGGCTAATCAAATGTATAAACATAAATAAAAACACCTATATCAAACTTCTGCCTCCCAAGACTCTGGGATCATTGCTGAAAAGGAGGTGGAAAGATTATAAGAGCCAGACTTAGTGAATGACCACAAGGAAATAGAGTTTTCCAGACACTGGGCAGTTACTCATATGAACTCATAGCAATGGTGACAGCATGCACAAGTCCCCCACAAGAACAAAAAAGACAAAATCCCAGCGTAGACATGGAGACATGCATAAGAAACCCCAATTTTAACTAAGAAGCTATTGACAGCCAATAGGTACTAGCTGGGGGAGAGTTAGTCTATTTCAAGGATATGACCCTTAGTAGGTTAACCAGGATCCAGTGGATGGACCTACACTGAAAGACATTTGGAGACAATTAGAAACTATAGGATATCAGAAATTTGTAAGCAGTAATAAAATTTTCCAAAATATAGCAAGAAAGGTAAAGGATAAAAATAAATAATAACTCGAGCACCAACAATAGGAATAGTAGAAAAAGCATAATTATAGATTTATGAACAGGATGTCAGGACAATAAATTATGTTAACATTCATTAAATGAACATACCCATGAGAAGTAAAGCTCTCTATCAGTAACATAAGAAGAAATATAAATTTTTAAAGTCCTAAATCTTAATATCTAGTAACAATTGAATTCAAATAAGAAACTTTCCACGAGGAAAATTTAAAGCCAAAGACTCAAATGAAATTAAAAAAAAAAAAAGTACTGCAAACCTTAAACAAACATTATCAGAATAAAAGAAGAAAGGTCGTGTTCAGAACAGATTTTCTGCTCTGACAGGAACTGATACTAATATCCCTCAAAAAATAATTTAAAGGGAAATGGTTACCAATCAATGCCTCTCATGAACAAGGACATAAAATCATTAGTAAAATATTAGTGAACCTTTCCCATCATATATAAAATAGATAATAAATAATTACCAAGTTCAATTGATCTCAGGGATGCAAGAATATTTTAACACTTGAAAATCAAAGGATGTAATTTACCATATCAAAAGAATGAAAAAGGAAAAATGAGCATCTCAATAAATGCAGAAAACTGTTGTTTGAATTACAACCTCTGCATAATAATAACTCAGGAAACCAGGAACACAAGGCAATTCTTCATTGTGAAAAAAATAATGTTTACAAAGTTAAAAACCATAATAAAAACCACCATAGCTAACCTTTTGCTTTATGTGAAACACTGAATGCTTTATCCTAATATTATGAAGGTCAAGATATGTTATCCTAATTTGTCTTTAACATTGTACTAGAAGACCAGAGGAACAAACACAGAAGAGGAAAAGAGAGGGAGTAAATAAAAAAGGAAATAAAAATGGAAAACAAGACATTATTTGCAAATAGAAATTATATGCATAGAAAAACCTATAGAATTTTCTTCAGAAAATATTAAAAATAAAAACTGGGGCTGGGATATAGATTAGTTAATAGATTGTCTGCCTAGCATACACAAAGCCCTGGATTCTAGACACAGCAATGCATAAAACAGGCATAGTGACATGCATCTGTCATCCAGCCACTAGGAGGTGAAGGCAGGAGGATCAGAAATTTAAGGTCATCTTGACTATGTAGCAAGTTTGAGGCAGCATGGCATATACGAAACTTTGTGGATAAGTGCACACAGAAGGGCATGGGGGACACAAACCTGATTCTATAGGCCTTAATTTATTTATGTATTAGAACACAGGAAATTCAATGGGGAGTTAGTAAGTAAGGGGGGAGCTAGGAAATGTAGAGGGAAATGTGATGCCCTAGAAAGCCTATGAGAAATGTACATAGAGTTTCTGAACATTAAAAATGAATTATCTAGATAAAGATTCTACAAATCCCAGAAACACTCAAATTAAATCAATAAATCAATATATAAATGTAAAAATTAGCTCAGATTCTGTTTAATAGTGGAGTTCCTGCCTTGCATGCATATGCCCTGGTTCAATTCCCCAGCAATGACAAAAAAAGAAAACAAAATAACTAGTAAATTTCACAAGCTCAAAGAAATATAACACTCTCAGAGGCCTTAGGTACAAGGACCTTCAGTCTACAGTGACACATACTATGGTTCTCAAGCATAAAATATCGAGGCCAGTGATTTTCAAAGCTTGACAGCTCCCTGGAACTCTTTCAGCAAGTGAGGCCATGGTTTCCAACTTCAGCTCTTCTACCACCCTCATTATCTCTGCTGACTTGACTCTCCTCCCCATCACCTCTCTCCTGGCTACTCTCTAGTGTGTCCTTTCTTGACTACTGCCATGTTCACATTGCTGCCAGGTGGTGGCTACTGCTTCTCTCTCCACCTTTCTGTTACCAGCTTCTTGTCAATGATGAAGAACAGGAAAAGGCAAGAAAACACCACTCAAGAAGCCTTTTATTGGGCCTAATGCTGCAACACCAGAGACAGTAAAAGAGAGGCTCTATCTCTGGCTCAAAAAGTAAGTTGAACAGTCTGTATAGCCAGAAAGAGGTGTGTCAAAGGTGTTTGCCTAAATAACAGTATTCCTTCATGCAAATGAAGGGCTGTGTTTGCAGCAATCACAGACTTCCTGCTGGACGAGTAAATAAGTGTTCCCCTCTGGCCTGAGACGGAATAGCTGCAAGGGAGTCAGTGGCATCTAGAGTTCACCTATGCTTGTGATGGGAAAAAAATGCAATGTAAATTGTTTGAAATAGTCCAGTGAGATAGTAATTTTTGGAACCAGAGTTGGTTTTTTTGGGTACCAAGCAGATATGGTTGCTGTGTAACTTTATCAAGGCATCCATGGAATGTTGAAAGCAATTGAGTTAGCATGATGTCAGTCAGACAGACTGGCTCATAGTACTTGAATCAAGTTAGCTAGAACATTGGAGAACGGCTTATCAAATTACACCAACTTCAATATTTTAGATTATTTAAAGGAGAAAAGAAATCATTAAAAGGCATACTTGAAATATTATTATCAGTAACATTGACAATGTTTAACACTGTTTAGCTCCTGTTCCAGTGCCCCAGGGAGAGGCGGGTTTATGTAATCTACCTTATGGGATCTGTTTATCTTGGCAGTTTCAAACATGAATACACCTAGGGAAGGACTACAAAGTTCAGCTCATTATTTTTTCCAGAAACAGAGTGCAGTAGTATAGGACACTGTTCTAATTTTCTTCCCATTGCTGTAATAAAATACTCTGACAGAAAACAACTTAAGAATGGAGAAGTTTTATTTCCTCCTATATAGCCATGTCCTAATCCATCACTGAGAGAAGTCAGGTAGGTACCCAAAGTAGAAACCACAGAGGAATACTGCTGGCTTTCTGGGAGTTTATGCTTACCCAGCTTTCTTATACAATCAGGACCACCTGCTAAAGGACAGCAGTGGGCTGGGCCCTCCTACATCAATTAGCAATCAAGACAACCTCCACATATATGCCCCACAGGCCAATCTGATCTATCTAGGTAATCCCTTAATTGAGAATCCCTTCTCAGATGACTCTAGGGTGTGTTAGGTTGACAGTTAAAGCTAACTAGCACAGACCGTCTAGTCAGCAAAAGGCTACCAGGTTCTATTTTGAGTTTGGTCACTTGGGACTCAGGCACCCTTTTCTTAAACTCTATGCTATCTTCTGGGTGTCATTGTTTCCTCTGACAAGATAGCTGTCCTTCAAATTATCCTTCCTCTCTACAACATACACATTTTTCTTAGATTGTTTTAAGGTTCTCTCTCTCTTTCTCTCTCTTTCTGTCTCTCTCTCTCTCTTCCCCCCTCTTTCATTCCATCCATCTCTGTATCCATATCTGCTTTCCACAGCTTGTCAATGTTTACGTAGATGTGGTAGGTTTATCTAGCTCATGAAGATTTATTCTTGTGTATAAAGTGATCCACTGAGAGCTAAGAATGTTCACCAAGATCTCCTCAGACTGACTATTTGAATAACCTGTGATTCTGGCTATTACATTGCCTTGAAAATCTCTATTTAAACCACAATCTCCCAACAAGTTTGTCAGCTAGACTGAGTTTCTAAATACCAACAATTAGCATTAAGCCTCAGGAGGCCTGTATATTGTTTTTTCTTTTCTTATTTTCTTTTTTAAATTTTTAAATTAAATTTTTGCAATTTAAATACAACATAATTTGGTGGTATTTATATTTCCACCCCCATCCACACCTCCCTTACTGCCCCACCCAGTTTATTATAACCTATTATCTATATAATGAGGCCTATAGAGTCTAACTTGTGTCCCCAAATGTCCTTTAGTGTGGGTCCTTCCACTGGAGCCTGGTTAACCTACTAAGAGATTCATTATTGAGAGAAATTGACTCTTCCCTCCTAGCAGCTATGAGTTGCTAATAGCTCCATAGGTAGGGTTGAGGTTTCCTACCCTTGTGCCCATATCTGTGGTGGGATTTTTTTCAGGTTTGAGCTTTCATGGGACTTGCACATGTTGTCACTATTGCTGTGAGTTCATATGAGTAAATGACCAAGTGTCTAGAAAATTCTGTTTCCTTGTGGTCATCACCACCTCCAGCTCTTACAATCTTTACATCCGATCTTCCATAATGCTCCCTGAGCCTCCAGAGGCAGAAGTTTGATGTAACTGTCCTATTCAGGGATAAGTACTCTGCAGCATCTTGGTGTCTATACCTTGTTTGGTTATGGATTTCTATGTTAATCACCATATGCTACATAAGAAAACTTCTCTGGTGAGAGTTTAGAGATACAGTAATCTATGGGTATAATAGTAAGTCATTAGGAGTCAATTTAATATACTAACTATTTAGTAGAAAACTAGCATTAGGCTCTCCCCTATGCCTTAGGACCTGTCTAGCCTCAGGTTCCTAGGTTGATATCAATGTCAGGTGTGTGCTTCATCCTACAGACCAGAAGCAACCTGTAACTTCAATGTAATGCTCATTAAAATTCCAACAAAATTCTTCACAGAAATTGAAAAAAAATCTCAAATGTCATATAGGCTCATGAAAAACTCAGGATAGATGAATAATTATGAACAATCAATGAACTGCCAGAAACATTACTACCCCTGATCTCACAATTTACTTCAGAGCTATAGTAATAAAAACAGCATGGTACTGGCATGAAAACAGACACATTAATAAATGGAACAGAATTGAAGACTTAAATTTAAATCCATCCATTTACAACCACCTGATTTTTGACAAACACACACTGGATAAAAATAGCATGTTCAACAAATGGCACTGGTCAAATTGGATAGTGGCATATAAAAGAATGAAGCTAGATCCCTATCTTTCACCATACACAAAACTAAACCCTAAATGGATCAAAGTCTTCAACAAAAGACCTATTTCATATGGGTGAGAAAGTAGGGAATATATTGGAACTTATAGGCACAGGAAAGGACTTTCTGAACAGGACTCCTATAGTACAAGCATTAATTGACAAATGAGACCACATTTAGCTAAAAGACTTCTGTACAACAAAGGACACCATCATTCAGTTGAAGAGGCAGCATACAGAATGGGAAACCAGCTATACTTCTGAAAAAGGGTTAGTGTCTATAATATATGAAGAACTAAAAACTTAAACACCAAAAACAACCCAAGTGGGACAAGGAGCTGAACAGCGAGTTCTCTAAGATGAAATGCAAATAGCTGAGAAATACTTTAAAATATTTAACATCTTTAGTCATCTGGGAAATGAACATTAAAGCCACTCTGAGATTTCATCTTACCCTACTCAGAATGATTAAGATTCAAAAAACAAAGAACAACAAATGCAGGTGAAGTGCGGAGAAAGGGGAACTCTTATCTACCACTAATGGGAATGCAAATTGGGCAACAACTATGGAAATCAGTATGGTGATTCCTCAAATATTCTGACATTGATCTACCATATTGATCTATTGAGCTAGTCATACCACTCTTGGGCATATACCAAAAGACTCTATACCCTACTATAGAAATATCTGTTGATCCATGTTCATTGCTATATTTTTCATAACAGCCAGGATTTGGAAACAACCTGGATGTTCATCAGCTGATGAATGGATTATGAAGATGTAGCACATATACGCATTGGAATATTATCTAGCTTATGAAAAACTCAAAATAATGAAATTCTCAGATAAATACATGAAACTGGAAACAATCATTCTGAGTGAGGTAACCCAGACCCAGAGAGACAAATGTCTTATGCTCTCTCTCAAAGCTGGGTGCTAACTTTGAAATCTTAGATATGCATGCTGCAATTTGAAAATCCGTAGAGGTTAGGAAACTAATAAATGACCTATGAATTACCACAAATTGCCAACACCATATATTCCAGGAACTCAAAAGTAAATAGTGATATAAGGTGTTATGTAACTATTTCTGACAGAGTGGCACTTTAGTGTGACTGCTTTGTATAAATATGGCCTTGAGGTTAGAGGCGTTCACCTTTCCCAGCCTATCTATGTCTGCCTGTAGACTGTACCTACCTTTGTGTGACCTGTGTGCCCATCTGTCTGTGCCTATGCTTGCCTGTTACAGCCTTTATGTGCCAGTGTCTGCCTGCCTAATTGCCTGTGTGCTAATAAATACAGTATGCCTTTTTGTCTATGGTTCCTCACATTCTCTTCAACCTCCTGGCTTCCTCTGATCCTTCCTTCTTGTTACTGCAGGTTGCACCTCACAACAGTGTGGAAAGTTCCCCAGACAAAAGACAGGATAATCATCCAGATTACTTCATGACTCCACTCACTTCAAGGAGCATCCTCTGCTGTGTTGCCTCTTAATCTGGAAGTTTGTCTTATGTACTTTTCCCATTTAATATTTCCTAGTAGCAGGAACAATGATCTGGTACATAGAAGCAGAATTCCACACAGCTTTGTTTCAAGTTTACAAATATCCACAAATTGTAAAAGAGTATCAATAATGGCCAGCACTTTGCAATTAAAAAAATATTGTTCTATGTGCTTTTTGCCTAAGACAATTTTAAACAAGTTTTATATTTTACCCTTCACCCATAGATGCTTTATATTTTTCCTCTGAAAAAGAGATTCTCCAATATAATATAAATAAATCTGATAGTTGCACTAGGTAACCCACAATATTCCTTTTATACAAATTTAGTTGTGTACCTTCAAAATGTTTCCATTGTTTGTTTTTTTTGCTTATTTATTCCCAACCTAGAAGCTAATTGAGGCTTATGCATTACCTTTGTTTCTTCTGCTTCTTTTACAATTTAGAATAGTAATCTTGGTAGTTATTTACTTATTTATTCATATTTGATGAGACAGGGCCTCACTATGAAGCCTAGACTGGCCTTGAACTTCAATCCTCCTGCCTCTGGCTTCCCTAATGCAAGGGTTATAAGCACATACACCACACCAAACCCGTTTTCTTCTAGGGTCCCAATCACATATTTTCTTGTTGGAGTTTCAACACTCTAAATTTTTTGGATTGCTTAATAATGATGCTGTTTAATGTATTCCTTACTTTTTATATTTTGGTTAAACCAGATGTCTGATTAGATTAAGATTAAAATATCCATTATTAATATGTATTCATATATAAAAAGTAATGAATATATTTGTGCATAACACATATGATTTAATACTTTGTCAATAGAAGTCCAGAGATTCTATAATAGCCTTCATATAACATTTTATCAAGACAAAAATAAGATGTTCTATTGTGTCCATTTGAGTAATGTGGTAATCACCATTATTTCTTCCTCTAAGCTGTTAAATAACTGAGGACTAATTTGTTACTGTGTACTTATATAAGAAATTCTCTCTTCCCTCCCCAAATATTTCACCTAAAAGTTTTTGCATATATTGCTAATGAATAAAATTGCCTGAGTAAAATTTTCTATTAAGAGCCTGGAGATTTTTTTAATTCAACATTTATTAGTTATCGTTTCATAGGCAATTTCTTTTCATCATTCCCTAGAAAAATTAAAGCCAAATGACAAGAATTAGGAAATCATCATTTAGAAGGCAGTGTCTGCAAGTCATTTGTTCTCTTTATAGTTTCCAGTATAAAGACAGAGCACTCAGTCAAGGCCAGTCTGGGTGGGGTTTCCTTTATCAAAAACAAGATGGCAGCTGCAGGTCTTTATGACATTCCGAAGCCATTTTCTATGGCTCTCTCACAGGCTCTGCACTTGCCATATGGCTGGCTCTGCAAAGGACTTTCCTTGTTAATTCCATTAGAAATGGCTAATTTCCCAATGAGGACAGGTGGGTTTCTATTTAACAGCAGATACAGAGGTATGTGTAACCACATCACCCCCACCATCACCACTACTAATGCTTTCCAACTAGCTTCAGTGAAGCAAATCTCATACTCAAAGGCATGTTCTCCTTTCTGACCCAATTATCTTCTTTCAAATACAATGAAATAATCCTGAGTAAGCGCTGGTAGATGTGACTGCAGTAGATGGTATTACAAGTTATCTCTGCCTTATTGGCTTGGATTGTTTGGTCTACCCTCTTTAACAGAAATTCAAAACTAGTGGTTTCTTTTCTAAGAATAAAATAAAAGTGAAGTCAAACAGGTCAGCTCTTCTGAGACCCGTTCAGCATTTTGTAGCTCAACTATAGCTAATCACAGATACTGCTGAATGACTTTTCTTGGAGATGCATGAACAAACATCTATTCACCCAGACAGAGTGACAATAAAATCAGATTCGCTGGGGTTACTTATAGGAGCAGGAGTGTCTCAAAGGCAGTTATATCACCAAATAGCCCACCGTAGCCTGAGCGACACCTTACAAAGCTGCATCCTGGAGCTCCCTATGTGACTAATAGGCAGCTCCACCAGCAGGACTTCTCTTCCCCAGCAATGTGACCTTGGAATGTGACCTTGAGGATCCTCCTACACCTAGAGCTTTCTGAACTTTCTGAGTCTTATATATTGTGTGAGCCTTATGAGCCTGGTAACTTTTCTTAGCTTCCTGAATCATATGAACCTTTCTCCTCCCTCCAGGACGGATGTTTCAATTTGAAGGAAATAGCAACACAAAAAGTCCTGCATTTTTCACAAGTCCACTGGCAAGGAAATTCTTTCAGCACGTTTATGTCTTTGCCCCTACTACATGATTTTAAATGTGAATCTGCACATACACATGCATACATTTGCTTATGACATACACATGCAAATATAATTTTTAAAAAAATATTTTATTTGTTATTTTTATTTTATGTGCATGAGTATGTTGCCTGCATGTCTGTGAGTGCACCCGTGTCGTGCAATGCCACAGAGGTCAGAAGAGGGCTTCAGATTCCCCTGGAACTGGAGTTAAGGATGGTTCATAGCCACCATGTGAGTGCTGGGAATCGAACCCAGGTCCTTTGCAAGAGCGGCCAGTGCTCTTAACTGCTGAGCCATCTCTCCAGCCCTGCAAAATATATAATGGATGAATGAGTACAGAAAATGTGGATTGCATTTATGCATGTATATACACACATATGCAAAATATAATGATTGTCACAGAGTAACTAACTGCTTTATTTGATTTGAGGCTATTCCACAAAAGGGGATTTTATTCCTGGTACTATAACCCTAGCCAAAAACCCATGACCGGGAAGGTTATAGGCCCTAGAGTAGAAACAGCTATTTTTATTTATTCATTGGTCACATTGTCAAATTACCTTCTAGATACTCATATTTATACCTGTAGTCTTGGATTGCTCTCAGTGTTGGTCAGAGAAGTTTCTTTTTGCAAAGTAGCAACATATAACTGGTCAAAGTGCTGAGAATAAGAGACCAAGTCTTCAGCAATAAATGAAACATCCTTATCAACTCACTGTCCAGCCTCTACCAAGGCTCAAGGAAGGTCGTGGAAATGGAGGTGGAAAGAATGTAAGAGCTGGATGAGGATGGGGAGAACTGCTGTGAAATATTGTCTTCTGGGTATAACATGGCTAGCTCACTCATGAACTAACAGAAACTGCGGTTACCTGCATAGACCTACAAAGTCCTGCCAGCCAGAATTCCAACATAGATGGGGTAGATGCTCCCCAGGCCCTACTCCTTACTGAGAAGCTATTGACACTTGCTAGTTAATGGAGAAAGAGTCATTCTTGTTTGAGCGTGTGGCCACTGGTAAGATTCTCACACTCCAATAGATGATCCCACACTTATACACACATGGGCTGTTGTTTTGTGACAGCATTCTTGGGGAGATGTGAACAAATGTCTACTCACCCCAGATAGAAAATCAGTGACAGACCAAAGTAAGAATACCACCAAAATCCAGCTTCATGAACCAATGAATTTAATTGGAGCAGAAATGACTCAAAGACAGCTGTGTCACCAAAAGCCCACCCCAGCATGGGTGCTGATGAATGCGGGAAACCCAGAGTACACTGCACAACCTGCAGGCAGCTCAACAGGTTAGAGCGTCTTTTCCACATAACTTAGTTGATCTAAGCCTCTTCTAGGCAGCTTGACTTGTTTCTGCCTTTTTCAGGCAACTCAGCTGGTCTCTGCTACTTCTAGGTAGTACACCTTATCTTATGGTCTTCTCAGCAGCTCTGTTTGTTTGAGGATGTCTCTCAGAAGGGCTACTATATATGCTTGGGGGGGTAGGGACTAGGGAGCCTGGTCAATTTTAGGGACTTCCTGAAGCTGTGAAGTTGTTTACCTCCTGAGGGATCTCCCTACAGTATGGAATGCTTCATCTTGCCTCAAAACATCCTGTTATTTACCTCCCTTTAGGATATCCCATTGTAAAGGAGTTTTCCTTCAGGATGGAAGGCTTTATCTTGGAGGAAATTGCTATATAACAGCAGTGGTAGTTGGACTTAGTGGGATATCACAAAAGAAGGAGGGAGGGAAGGAGAGAGGAAAGGACTGAGGGAGGGAGGG